>NC_043704.1:104100458-104168794 GCF_006229205.1 Suricata suricatta | reverse complement strand
GTTGCTGTCCAGCTCTCCCAACACCACCTGTTGAAGAGGCTGTCTTTTTTCCATTGGACACTCTTTCCTGCTTTGTCAAAGATTAATTGGCCATACATTTGTGGGTTCAGTTCTGGGTTCTCTATTCTATTCCATTGGTCTATGTGTCTGTTTTTGTGCCAATAGCATACTGTCTTGATGATGACAGCTTTGTAGTAGAGGCTAAAGTCTGGGATTGTGATGCCTCCCGTTTTGGTTTTCTTCTTCAATATTACTTTGGCTATTCGGGGTCTTTTGTGGTTCCATATGAATTTCAAGATAGTTTGTTCTAGCTTTGAGAAGAATGCTGGTGCAACTTTGATGGGGATTGCACTGAATGTGTAAATTGCTTTGGGTAATAATGACATTTTCACAGTGTTTATTCTTCCAATTCACGAGCACGGAATGTTTTTCCATTTCTTTGTGTCTTCTTCAATTTCCTTCATAAGTCTTCTATAGTTTTCAGCATACAGGTCTTTTACATCTTTGGTTAGGTTTATTCCTAGGCATTTTATCATTTTTCGTGCAATTGTGAATGGGATCAGTTTCTTGCTTTCTCTTTCTGTTGTTTCATTTTTAGTAATATGTTACTTTTAAACTCATTATTTCAACAAATATTTATTGAGTACTTGTTAAGTCATGTCGTGTTTAGCATTTTAGAATTAAAGGATTATTAAGGTGACACCCTTATCCTTGAGAAGCTTTTATTTTCAATGATAATGAGGAAAATTTCCGTTTGTACCTTATTGCTCATTTGAGTAATGCCATAGGCTAGCATTTTGTAAGAAGTAGCCTTGTGTGGGACACCTGAGTGGTGCTGTTAGTTGAGCGTCCTACTCTTGATCTTGGATCTCACGGTTTGTGACTTTGGGCCCTGTGTCAGGCTCTGTGCTGACAGCGTGGAGTCTACTTGGGGTTTTCTCTCTCCCTCTCTGCCCCTCCCCTGCTTGTGTCCTATCTCTCTCTCTCTCCGTCTCTATCTCCCTCTTTCAATAAATAAACTTAAAAAATATTAAAAAAAATAGCCATGTGAAATTAGCTGTTGTGTTTACTGTGAGAATATTGTTAGGGGACATGTTCATTTCTCAGTCTTCAATGTCTGACCTATCGATTGCATTTAAAACAGTTAACATTCCCCTTACCTTGATTTTTTTCCTTTGGGTTCCAAGACACTGCATAGTTCCCCTCTCGCCTTCCTGTCTACTCCTTCTGCCTGTTTTGCTGGTTCCGTCTCAATCTTCTCAATGTGTAAATGTGGGGGTGCCTCAGGGCTTGGTTATTGGACATCTTCTCTTTTCTTTTGACACTTACTTCCTTGGTGATCTTATCTAGCTTTGAGCTTTTTAAAAATACAAACAAAAGAATTTATTTACCATTTTAAAATTATTTTTAAAAATATAATTTATTATCAAATTGGCTAACATACTGTATGTGCAGTGTGCTCTTGGTTTTGGGGGTAGATTCCTGTGATTCATCATTTACATAGAACACCCAGTGCTCATCCCAGCAAGTGCCCTCCTCAATGCCCGTCGCCCATTTTTCCGTCTCCCCTGCCCTCTCCTCTCAACCCTCAGTTTATTCTCTATTTAAGAGTCTCTTGTGGTTTGCCTAGTTTTGAACTTTTAAGTAGCATGTCTTTGCTCCTGAATTTATATCACTTGTCCAGGCCTTTCCCCTGAATTCCACACCCCTATATGCAACTTCTTACTTGATATTTCCTTTTGGATGTCTGGTAGGCATGTCAAACCTGACATGGCAAAACCCAGCTCTTGTTTTCTACCTGCTGTCCCCCAAACCAGCTTATGCTGTAGTTTTCTCAGTTATGGGCAACTCTTTTCTTCCAGTTGCTCAGGCAAAACCTTAGGTGTTTTTTAAAAAGTTTTAAAAAATGTTTTATCTATTTATTTATTTATTGAGAAGGAGAGACAGAGTGCAGGCAGGGGAGGGGCAGAGCGCGGGAGACACAGAATCAGAAGCAGGCTCCAGGCTTCGAACTGTCAGCACAGAGCCTGATGGGGAGCTCGAACTCTCAAACTGTGAGATCATGACCTGAGCCGAAGTCGGACGCTTAACTGACTGAGCCACCCAGGCACCCCGTTAGGTGTTATCTTAAATTACTCCTTCCTCTCCAACACACATTTTTTATTAGCAAACCCTGTTAGCTTTACCATCAAAATACATCTATTTTCTGACCACTTCTCACCGTGCCCACTGCTAGATACCCTAGTCCCAAGACCCCTCATCTTCATTCTGAATGACTGCACTAGCCCCCTAACACCTGTCCTTGCTTTTGCCTTCATCACCACGTGTAGTCTCTTTTGAATATAACAGCCAGAGCAAGTCTGTTAAGATGTATGGAATCCTGCCACTTCCCTACTCAAGACCCCAGTGGCTTCCCATCTCACGTAGAATAAAAGCCAAAAGTCCTTATTATAACCAATAGCTTGCCTCCCCACCATTTTGTCTCCAGGGATCTCATCTCATTTTCTGTCTTGTTCATTTACACTTAGTCTCTGCCCTTCCTGCTGTTCCTGGAGCATGCCGTGTGCACTTGCTGGCTCTTCCTTCTGCCTGAATGCACTGTCCCTCCCCCGTTCACCTGACAGCTGGCTTCCTTCGAGTTTTTACTCAAAGGCACAGTGTCAGTGAGATTTATGTTCTCCTTGCCTGCTTTGTTTTTTCCTTATTTTTAAAAGTATGTATCACAATTTAATGTACTACGTATCTTACCTCTTCTGCCCCACTGAGATGTAAGCTTTATGAGAGCTAGAGACTTTTCTCTTTCGTTCTTTGTTAGATTCCCAACATCTAGAACAGTGACTGGTTCAATCAGGGCTCAGTAGTTGCTGAATGAAGAAGTGAGTGAAGATGATATTTTCTATATTTTTATATTTCTATAACCTTTACTGTCTTCTTATGGACAGAATGACTTTTTTTTAAGATGTCAATATCAGCAAAAGCTGTGGTTTTTCTGAGCTAAAGTTTATTTTATTCTTAGGTACCCTATGAATTTTGTCACTCATTATGTTTCATTTTTGCTTTGACTGATAGGATATTCTAAATGTACTGTTTTCACTACTTGCATTTTCTATTAACTGGCATTTTTTGGTGTAGTAATCTTATCTGTAACTTTATCCTAGTTTGTTAGTTTTTTCCTAGTAGTGTTTAAAAAACTCTATCTCTTATTTCATATGAATCCTGTTATATATGTGTCTCCTAGCCCCCTCACATCCTTTTTGAACAAGGCAGAGTCTATGAAAATGAAAATTATACACTTTTTCCTTTTCTTCCAGGGAAGTACAGTAAACATGAACTTAATGGGATGGCTGTATTCTAAGGTTGAAGCTTCGTTGGGTTCTGCTGGTCACACAACCCTTGGGTTCACACTTCTGATTGGTGAGTGGATCCTGACTCCCACGTTTTGTCTCTTCTAAAAACACGTCACAGGAAGTATTGTGGCAGGGAGGGAAGAGCACTGGAATCAGGGTTAGGCCACTTTGGTTGTAGTTTTACCTGAATAGTTCCCTGGTTCTTGGACCTAATTAGAAATAGGGAATCCTTCACCCTTTCCATTTACTTAAAATGGAGGACCTTACCCCATTTTGTCTACGTTAGCATTGTCAGGCTGAGCAAATAAGAGAGTGTGTCTGAAAACTCTGGAAATAGAGACTTTATACCTGTAGGGTGTTACTAGTCTGTAGCAGAGAGATAATTATTTCCTTTTGCTCAAATTACATTGTATACCCATGGAGCTAAGATTTTATAGAAATTAGAGGTGATACATAGTGGGACATCCACTAAGTTGAGAGTCGGGAGTCCAGGTTCTAGTCCTGGCTCTAACTAGTTCCATCATCTTGGACAAGGAAGTTAAACGTTGTGTCTCAGTTTTCTGTTCTGTAAAATTGCAGGTGTTTGACCAAAACTGTCAGTCCCTCTGGCCCTGAGTTCTGTTCGCTGAGACTTGGGTTGTACTGGTTGCTCGGTGGTTCACTGGGAAACATACGAGGCCTTCTGGAGTTACCACCTGTGCTTTTTTTCTGAGCAGGGATTTTTGTAACTGAGCGTTGTGGTGGGTAAGAGGGCCACTTGTAGAGCCCTACAAAGACCTGTGGGATGGTGAGGTGAACATCCTGTGCCATTTTTTATTCCTTATAATTCCTTGATAATAGCTTGGTAGAAAGAGGGCAGTGGAAGGGAAATCTTGGACCTGCAACTTGTATCTAGGGATTCCTCTTTTCCTCCCTGCATTCTCAAATCTCTTGGCTGATTTAAAACCTCTTTCTTACTCTCAGATGCTCTTCAGGATTCCTTCTAGTCCTCTCCACAATGGAGAATATGAGAATTTGAAAGATTTTTAAGCTGCAAAAGATCTGTGCCATCAATTCAAAGCCTCTAATTTTACAGATAGAAGTTGAAGCTCTAAGAGATTAAGTTCTGTGTTCAAGGTCGTTCAGCTTGGTAGTGGCAGAAGTAGAGCCTGACTCTCATTTTATTTATTTATTTATAAATGTTTTTTTATTTATTTTTGGGAGACAGAGAGAGACAGCACAAGCAGGGGCGGGTCGGAGAGAGAGGGAGATACGGATTCCGAAGCAGGCTCCAGGCTCTGAGCTAGCTGTCAGCACAGAGCCCGATGTGGGGCTCGAACCCATGAACTGTGAGATCATGACCTGAGCCAAAGTCAGATGCTCAACCGACTGAGCCACTCAGGTGCCTCCTGACTCTCATTTTAGCAATTTTCAGCTAGACTACATTATGAATTTAAAGATTCATTTATTTTACTGATCTTTTTAAAAATCTTGAGAAGTATAAAGTTTATTCACTCTTTATCCCGATTTGCTTAAATAATATGAGATGAACATTTAGGAGTAATGGTGAGTATGAAAAGGAAAGAGAGCCTGCTGTGGGGAGGGTGGGCTGCCAGGGGGTAGGTAGGATCAAGGGTTACAGACGATGGGAAGAAATCTAGAGGAAGATATGATCACAGAATCAGGCTTTGCTTTTATAATTTTTTCCCTCTGGCATCTGTCAATAATTAGTGTTTAGACTGAGTTAAGAAATTAGTACTGATTTGCTAGTTGGTCATCCACTTTCTTAAGTCTGTATTCTGGTTTATAAGCCTAGATTAGTATGTTCTAGTCTTTTGCTTCTAGTCTCCAACCTTCTATTGGGAAATAATATAGTAAGAGTGACTGTTGTTTCTTGAGTTCTTACTACATGCTATTCCCTTTTTTCTGTCCTGATTTAGTAATTGTAGGATTTTCTTAAACGTGTCTAGATGCCATCCCTTTCAGTTGCTACGTTCTCTGCTGTTACGTAAGGTGCTGCCTCTTGGGAACCTTCAGTCTGATTCTCTTTTAAACATCTTTCTTTAATTTGTGTTTTTTTTATTATAGGAGGTATAACATGTATTCTTTCACTAATCTGTGCCTTGGTTCTTGCTTACTTGGATCAGAGAGCAGAAAGAATCCTTCATAAAGAACAAGGAAAAACAGGTAGGTCTTAATGCAAGAAAAGCAGGGCTTTGGGAATTGCAGACCTTTGAGGATAATTTACAATGAGATAAGTTCCTAATGTAGTGTCATAAGCTCAGTGAGGCTTAATACATGTTTTTTTTTTTTTTTTAATCTTTTATTTCCCAACCTATTTCTAGTTGTCTAAATTTTGGGTACATTTTTTTCCCCAAGCATTGACAGCATTTACATTCTTGTCTTTAAATGCAAAATGATGAGTGTTCCTGGAAGAGAGCAGGAAGGTAGACACTAATCTTAGAATTTGCTTTTTCTAATACCTTTTTAAGTTTTCCCAGAAGCTATGTTACAGTAATTTACTGAGAAAAATATTGTAAACTGAATAGTAAAGGTTAATCACATGATGAAAGAATAATAATCTTGACCTAGATATACAAAATTATGCTGATAGTCTCTTCCCTTTCATTTTAAGGTGAAGTTATTAAGTTAACGGATGTGAAGGACTTCTCCTTACCCCTGTGGCTGATATTTATCATCTGTGTCTGCTATTATGTGGCAGTGTTCCCTTTCATTGGACTTGGGAAGTGAGTATTCTCTAGCTTTCCATTTTTGTTGGCTAAATTATAATGAGAATTGAATCACCTCAATGTAGTTTTTTTAGCTAAAAATCTCGCTTTTCTGGTTACAATTTATATTTACACAGGAACTGTTTTACATCTTGGCATACAACTGATTTTCTTAGCTTAAGATTTAGTATTTGTCTTAATACTTTTCATTATTTTTTTGATGAAATACCTAATAACAGTTTTTGATTCATAATATAGCTTTATTTTAATGCTTTATATTGGATTAGCATTCTTTTTTTATTTCCTCTTTATTCTTTTGTTTGGAAGCTTCCTCTTGAAAATGGAAACAGTGCTTTGGCTCATTGTGCCTGGGCACAGTTCCATTTGCTAGGACTATAATTATGACAGGGTTCAGAATTATTCTTTTTTGCTGTATCACCTGCCTCTCCATTTCCATTGGCAGCTCCTTAAACAGAGCAGTATATGAGTGTATTTGTACTGAGTGTCTTTGTAATCAGAACCTTTAAATTCAGACAGTTTATGTGATTTTGAGACAAGAACCCTGGGCATTGTTTTGCAAAGAACTTATCCAGTGCCACTTTAAGGGAAAGAAGCACTCTTAATTTCATGTAGTAATACGTTTGGTTTTCTGAAAACTTATGTGTACAGTTTGCTATATTTAAAATGAAAAAATTGGGGGAACATGGGTGGCTCAGTCAGTTAAGTATCTGACTTTGGCTTAGGTCATGATCTCCTGGTCTGTGGGTTCGAGCCCCGCATCAAGCTTTGTGCTAAGAGGTCAGAGCCTGGAGCCTGCTTCAGATTCTGTGTGTGTGTGTGTGTGTGTGTGTGTGTGTGTGTGTGTGTGTGTGTGTCTCTCTCTCTCTCTCTCTCTCTGCCCCTCCCCAGCTCATGCTCTGTCTCTGTATCTCTCTCTCAAAAATAAAAGAAACATTAACAACGTTTTTTAAATTAAAAAAATGAAAAAAATTGGGGCACCTAGGTGGCTCAGGTGCTTAAGCATCTGACTTCATTCGGCTCAGGTCATGATCTTGAAGTTCATGAATTCTCTGTGCTGTCAGCACAGAACCTGCTTCAAATCCTCTGTCACCCTGCCTCTCTCTGCCCCTCCTCCACTGGTTCTCTCTCTCTCTCAAAATAAATACACTTAAAAAAAGTAAATAAATGAAAAAAAATTGACTTCGGTATATTTTATTTAGTTAGTGAAGTATTTATATAAATACTAAAGCTTTAGTTTTAGTTGCTTGAAGGTGAATGTTAAATAAGATGGGAAAGCCGTGTCAAGAAGAAGTTAGCTAAACTTGAGTTATTTTTACTTAGTTTTAATTATTAAAAACAGAATAGCTCTCTCTAAAGTGCTTATTTTTTCTCTCTTTTATTTCAGAGTTTTCTTTACAGAGAAATTTGGATTTTCTTCCCAGGCAGCAGGTGCTATTAACAGGTATGTCATTAATTCTGTAAGTGCTTCTTGTGTGTTGAGTATGGACCTACAATCATAACCAAGTGTTCTAAGAGACAAAGACATGCAACTTACCATGTGTGTGTGAAACCAGAATCACACTGGTACTCGGTCCTGAGAGGCCATCTTTGCGTTTAGTGGAAAACGGCAGTCTTGGACCGTCCTTTATATCTTTAAATTTCTGTTTGTTGATGACCATTTTAGCAGAATGCTAAATAAAATGCTAAATGAAATGAGCTAGGATTTGCTTTGCCTAGTGGTTTTAGGGACTTTTGGGATATGATAAATTTCATTAAATACCTTTTATATTCTCTGGACAGTATTGTGTATGTCATATCAGCTCCAATGTCTCCAATATTTGGGCTCCTGGTGGATAAAACAGGGAAGAACATCATCTGGGTCTTGTGTGCAGTGGTGAGCACTCTCGCTGCCCACATCTTGCTGGCCTTCACACTGTGGAATCCTTGGATTGCTATGGTAATGTCACCGGGGATGTTTGTGGGGCTCGGGGCTTTAGAGAAGACTCTGTAGAGTGCTGGTCCTGAGCCCCACTCAGCTCCTCTGAGAGCAGAGCTTGTGACAGTGGGAAAAGCCATGCCTTGATTTTAATTTCTACAAAATAACTATTTTTAAAGTAAATATTAATTATTAATGCATAAGGCATTTTAAATTTTATTTGGCTTATTTAACAGTAATCTCAGTGCTGACATCAAATTTAAAATAAAGTAGTCTTATAAAATCTAAAATGCTTATTAGTTCCATTTATTTTTCTGTACTTTCTTTGGAGGTGGCAAAAAAAACCAGACAAAAACCAAAAAAACCCTATCAGCCCAGGATTCATGATTTTGCTTTCTTTTGTCATTAATTCTTAGGTTAAAAAGTGGTAACACATTCATCAGGATTCTTTTTATTGTTCTTTAGAATGTTATTTTAAAGACCACAGTTTTAAGTGCTGCATTTCTTACCTATTAGTAAAAGAATATCTTGAGCCTATATGTTTGCACTCTTGGATTTCTATAGGACAGATTCCTGGAAGTAGAAATGCTATAACAGAGGCTTTGTACATGTAACATCTTGATAGCATCATGAAACTTCTCCTCTAATAAGTTTTTACTCATTTATAGCTTTACCAATAATACAATAAATACAAATGTGTCTGTCTGTTTTTAGCATCCTAGCCATGTTGGGTATTGGCCTTGTTTTTAATCTTTGCCAATATGATAGGTTTAGATGATCTTATTTAAACTTAAATCATAAGGTTTCTTTTTTAACTAAAGAAAAGTCAGTATTAGGTGGTAGTTTTCTGCCATGCCCTTCAGGTAGGTGTTGATTACCCAGAGATAAGATAATGGACTGTTGGTATGATTTTGCCTTCATTGCTTAATTTGTAATTAATAAATACTATAAAATTAGCTTGCCTGAAACACTGGTAATAATTTTTTGCAGTTGAGCTTTATTTTCTTATTTAGCCCTTGATTGTACCCTGGGCCCAGTCAGTTATATATGCATACTTTAAAATGGTGTGTATCGAATGTGAATTTTAGCATAATTGCAATAAAATTTGTATGAATGTGGATATGTTTGCTCTTATGTCACTCTGGCTAATCTGCATCAAAGGAAAGTCACCTTTTGGTTAATGTTAAGATTTTTATCCTTTTCTGTATTGCTTTCTACAGTGTCTCCTGGGAATCTCTTATTCATTGCTTGCCTGTGCATTGTGGCCGATGGTGGCGTTTGTAGTTCCTGAACATCAGCTAGGAACTGCGTATGGCTTGTAAGCGTTTGCACCACAATGTATCTCTCTGCTATGTCAATTTAATTTTCATATAAAACTCTAGGTCTCCTGGATCCAGTCACCTTCAGGTTTCTGGGATAGCTCTAAGCCTAGAAATCACCAGAAAAGTCAGTTTGATCAATGGGTGATACTATTGTGGCCACAGAAATGCTCCAAGCCTCCCCAACAGAGCTGGAGCTAAGCTAACCCAGTAGAAGTGATTTCTAACATTGACTTTGGCTGCCTGTTTCTCTGAGACCTTCTGAGTGAGAATTTGAGGCCTGGTCTCTGGCCCAAAAGGCAAAAGGGGGAAACTGCAACCATGGTTAGTATTCACTTAGCTCTTTCTTTCATTCAGCAGGAAAGCATTGAGTTCATACCTCACTTAATAAGACAGGCTCCCTTACCTATGAGCATAACACCTAGTAGCAGAAACAGTCATGGGATAAAAAACCAATTCTAATCAGGTCATCCCTGGTTGAAAACATCTTTTAACACTAATAGTATGTCATTTCTAGATATCAATGCTTAAATTGAATTGTTGCTCTGTGTGCGACGACTTTTCAAATTGAAAAGTGTTTTTATATTTCTTGAATTGTAGCATGCAGTCCATTCAGAATCTTGGGTTGGCGATCATTTCCATCATCGCTGGCATGATACTAGATACGCGCGGATACTTGGTTTTAGAAGTTTTCTTCATTGCCTGTGTTTCTTGTAAGTGTGTCAGGTGGCAACATTTAGTTTCTTTTAATATGTACCAAAATGCTTTTATTTATTCTCATTTTCCCTCTTTTAAACCAAATCCCTAAGATGTATCTCTCAGATTTGCCTATTTCTTAGTCTGTACATCAGAGTTTCCCAGCTAGTGGCTTTCTAGTTCTGTGGGGATTCAGAAACATTTTTTTAAGGAGATGCCTATTTTTAAAGGTTTGATGGAATCTGCTTCATGTTCTGTTTTAAATACAGTTTTTAGAAAACATTATCCTCTTTAAAGTGGAGCCATTTTAAAGGATGTCAAGTGTGTCCCTGGTGTGAATGTGTGGAATTTGGTGTGACTTAGGTGTGAGTGCTTATGGTTTATTCATTAGGCAGCTTTAAATTGCTTTTATTCTTAGTCCTAGAATTTAATTTTTACCTGTAATGATTTATTGGTTAAAAATCGGAAATATTGGGAACTGTAAAAACTACAAAAATAAACTAGCATTTTTCCTGTGGTAGGTTTCACCATACACATAGCTGTATTTATCTGAAAAAAGTTCTTATATAACATATCAAGTTGCCTATTGTGCTTTAACATGTGTTTAATTGGCAAACCCTAGTGATGATTTTTATCAGACTTCATTTACAGTGATTAAAGATAGTTTATACTCAAAATGTCATATTTGTAGATAATTGTTATGAAAAACCTGAATGCATTGTATTACCTCATACTTTTAGGGTAAGCACATTATATTTTAAAAATATATTATTTGTTTTTAAAAAGCAGATGGTGTAGAATTCACATTACTAGGTCATCAAAGAGTTTTTGTCTCTTTTTGATGCTGCAACATGTGGTTTAATTTCAGTCCACAATTCCATATATATTTGGTTCTCAAACCAAACACCATGCCATTTTTTAAAAAATTTTTTAACATTTTATTTATTTTTGCAACACACAGAGTCTGAGCAGGGGAGGGGCAGAGAGAGAAGGAGACACAGAATCTGAAACAGGCTCCAGGCTCTGAGCTGTCAGCACAGAGCCCGACATGGAGATCAAATCCACGAACTATGAGGTCATGACCTGAGCCAAAGTCAGACACTTTACTGACTGAGCTGCCCAGGTGCCCCAACACCATGCCATTTAAAAAATGTTTTGTTGCCATATTAGCTTGAAGTAAATTAAGTGTGTCTCACTTGTTAAGGTAAAAAGATAAGTTGTGACTTTCTGAGATTTTCCCTGTCTCTGGGCTTCTGGGATCAAATGACTATGTTCTCATGTTTGGTTAATTTGTAAAATGGATATGGTGTTTTCAGACTAGAAGGATTACTTCTCTTTGGTTCTATGTAAGAAGATAAATAGGTGGCTGGCAGGAATTTTTCAAGTGTAAAGAAGGACCACCACTTAAAAGGGAGAGGAACGAGCTACCGGGATGATCCATGGGGAGATCAGCCCCTGCTGTCTCAGGTTCTTTGTTTCTGGTCCTGCCATCCCTGGGCTCATGTAGCCCATGGGAAAAAAATGCTGTGTAAATAATTTTTAGTGATTTTTGGAAAGTAATGTGAATAGTGTTTTTATTTTTATTTATTTTTATTGTTTTTTGAGAGTGTGAGCACATGTGTGGGGTAGGCAGTATGGGGGGAGGGGAGGGGCAGAGGGAGACGGAGAGAGAGAATCTCAAGCAGGCTCCAAACCCACTGTGGAGCCTGATATGGGGCTCAGTATTATGACCTTGAGATCATGACCTGAGCTGCAATCAAGAGTCTGACACTTAACTGACTGAGCCACACAGGCACCCCAGTAGTGGTTTACTTTTAAATGCCAGTCAATAAAGATTTATCTAAGTTTTATTTTATTTTGTAATTATGATTGCATAGGAATCATTGAAAAGAGGTACATGTTTTTTAAGGGCCCTGTGTTTTTTCCATTTTCAGTGTCACTTTTATCTGTGGTTTTACTCTATGTGGTGAATCGTGCTCGAGGTAAGTAGAATTCAGACATTTTCTTCTTAGACTGCCCCTGGATTGTCTACATGCCTCTTTAGAGGCCAGTGCTTTAGTTCACGACATTCCATTCATAGTGATAGAAGCACAATTTATTATTTAACATGTAAGGTATTCTGGAACTTCAGGTTTATTAAAGTTGTTGTCATTTTCTTTCTGGCCAGTTTAGGTTTTGTAATATAACATTTTCAATTGTCTTTTTTGTTAGCATAAAGAAGTATGGCAATTTTAAAATAACTTAAAGCTATTGTGTTTTTGTCTCATATTAAAAAAAATAAGTATACAAATTTATAGCTATAGTTTGCATCTTAAGGTTGGAAGTGTTTGATACAGAATGAGATGTTACAATTTTTTTTGTATATTCTATATGCATTTGTACTGAAAATTTTTTTTAATGTTTGTTTATGAGAGAGAGAGAGAGACTAAGTATGAGCAGGGGAGGGGCACAGAGAGAGGGAGACACAGAATTCAAGGCAGGCTCCAGGCTCTAAGCTGTCAGCACAGGGCCCGATGTGGGGCTGGAACTCATGAACCCTGTGATCATGACCTGAGCTGAAGTAAGGCGCTTAACCAGCTGAGCCATCCAGGTGCCCCATTTTCTTTGTTTTTTATAAGATTTTGATGTTACTCTTACTAATTTTTTCTAACTGGCTTGCCCCTAAAGGTTGTTATATACCTAGAAAAATGTGTGTACCTCCTATTTAAATTATTTTAGGTCATTTCCTTAAATTTCTCTTGATTTTCACTATTATTGAATGTTAATATGATGTCCCAGTTAATAAGATGTAATGAGATACATAAGTGCAAACTTAACAAAATTCACATCATAGAGTGATTATTTGTATTTGTATTATGTAAGGATTCTTAAAGTACAGGTTTTACCCCTGTGGGAAGGTTTCAGGAGGTAAACTATTTCTTTCTCATTTTCTGTAGCCTTTCCTGTTACTTGAAGGTACACCAGTGTAAATGTGGTGTGTGTGTGTGTATGTGTGTGTGTGTGTGTGAGTGAATGTTTGAATTTTACTTTTAATAGTTTTATAGAAAAGGTGCTATGCTTATTTGTGTTATAGGGGGGAGCCTAAATTATTCTGCAAGACAAAGGGAAGAAATAAAACTTTCTCATGCTGAGTAAGTATTAAAAGAGAAAAGCTGTCTTTTGTTCGCAAATCTCAAACATTAGCATTTTACTTCGAAGCATTAGGTTTGTACTTTTAAGAAATTAGTCTTGAGATTTGAGAGCTAGCAATTCTGACTGGAACTACTGTAACAAAATTCTTATTTGTTCAGAAAATTTAAATAGGGTGGATGTCCAGGTTAAAATGAAAGGGGGATAAGAAGAATTGGGCTTTAAATTACTTTCTGAGAGAAGGAGAAAGACCTGTAATATTTGTAATTTATTGAAGGAAAGGTCTTTGTCCTAAGCGCCTATTCTGGGCTTACCTTTCCATTCTCTCTGATGTTTTCCTTTTCTTAACTAGTTGAAATAATTTTTCATCTTCTATTAGTACTAACATTCTGTGTCTTCTGATTCATTTGGAGCAGATTAAGTATATAGTGTGGTGTTTAAGTTAAATTAACTTTTTCCATAAGTATATGCTAAAGCATAAAAGTGATTCGACTTCCTGTTATTTTAACTTCTGATTTTTTAGATATTAAATTTTTTATGACTTAAAAATGTGTTTATAAACATATACTATGTAATTATAAGTTTTGTGAATTTTCTATAGCTTAAAATCTTATAGAACAAAGCTGTTATTTAGGGAGGCGATTCTTGGCCCTTTCAAATTCCTTTTTAACATAGTAATTCTACTTCTTGAAAAACATTGTGAGAAAATAATCAAACATGTTACAGGTTTTAAATTTATGGAAGTCTTGTTTTTTATGTCAAGCAGTTGGAAAGGACATGAATGTCCCAAGATAGGGAAATGATTAAATAAATTATGACACATCCATATAATACGTTGTTAAAATCAACATAAGGACTTTAAAAGTCAAGATGACTTTTTTCCCTCCTGTGCCAAGTCAGAGATACCTACCCTACCACATATTAAGTAGACAAAAGATTAAAATGCAAACAATCATGTCTGTTTTGTTCAAAAAAGCATGCAGGCATGTGTATTTCTTACTTATTTACTTGTATATGATAAATATTGAAAGGAAAACCCCCCAATACTAACAATTCCATTTGAATGGTAAGATTACAGGCATACCTTATTCTTTTTCCATATTTTCCAAGTTTTCTACATTGATCTTATGTTACTTTTGCCATCAAGAGGAATTAGATACTCAGCAAAGTGTGCAGCCTTTAATAATTTAGCACTACATATTTAAAAAAAAATTTTAATGTGTTTTTTATTTCTGAGAGAGAGAGAGAGAGAGAGAGACAGCATGAACAGGAGAGGGTAGACAGAGAGGAAGATACAGAATCTAAAGCAGGCTCCAGGCTCGGACTAGCGGTTAGCACAGAGCCGATGCGGGGCTTGAACCCACCAACCGTGAGATCATGACCTGAGCCGAAGCCAGACACTCAGGCGTCCCAAGCACTACATATTTTATAGTGCTTATGGTTTTTATATTGTAAACCAGATGAGACCTGTTTTTTTCCTCTCCTTTTGATAACTTACCGCATTGTGTTTTACAGATGAGAAGATTAAATGACTGTGCCATGACATGGGCTGCACACATCATTGGTTTGAAAACTTCTATTTTTTTTTAAATCTAGAGATTAATCATTAGGAAAAACAATGGTCTGGAAAGTTATTATATTTGTATTTCAAAAATGCCTATTTCAAAGTATATTTGTGATGACTGTTTTGGCCTGTGTCTTGTGTATTGCTGAAGAATTCTACTTTGGAATGGGCTAATCAACAGTGAAGTTTAGAAAGTTTCTCTGGCATATCCAGTAAGGACAGTAAATAATGGAAAGTCTGGATCTTGTATTGAGATAATTTTCAAAAGGTGTATCTTTAAATCTTAAAGCACAAAAAAAAGGGTTTTGAGGAGTTGAAGGGATATTTTATACAGAATAAACAATGGCATTTTCATAGACATTGTCTATTTTGGTAGGGAATATTTGAAAGGTATTTTTTTATGCACGCTCTTCATTTTCACAAAAAGCACATTGTATTCTGCTCTCATTAGTTATAAGAGGTTGCTGAGCTGTGACCCTTTTAAGCTGCTTTATATCTCCATTACTCAGGACCCTGATCACTTAGGGATGCAATTTTGCGGTAGAGTTTTTTCTTACAGTCTAATTTATTACTAAACATTATCCTTTAAATTTTGATAGTTGCAGATCTATATGGATTACAACACTGAAAAGAGAATATACTTGGTGTGTTTTAAAACTTTTGATTTTTAAACAAAATATTGAAACACTGATTTTAACTCTTAATTATTTGGAAGATGATCTCTATAAGAAAATTTAAGTTGGAGAGGTATTGGGGTGGCTCAGTCCATTAAGCATCTGACTCTTGATCTTGGCTCAGGTCATGTACTCACAGTTTGTGAGTTCGAACCCCACATCAAGCTCTGTGCTGATGGTATGGAACCTGCTTGGGATTCTGTCTCTCCTCTCTGCCCCTCCCCAGCTTGTGCTCTCTCTTTCTCACTCTCTCTTAAAACAAACAAATAAACAAACAATTCTAAGTTGGAATAAAGAAAATTTGCCTAATTATAGTCTTTTTAAGTCAACGGAGCACCTTTTTCTCCAGAGTAGGACCTTAAGTAATATTTATGTATTTCAGATTAAATAAAATATGGTTATAAAATTTCTTTGGCAAACTTAAACACTTTATAATTGACCTATAATTGACCTAGCATATTAATGTTAAAGTTGAGAAATTTTTCATGTAATTTGCTCTTCAGGGGCATGCAGATGTTTTAGACAACTGTTAAACTGTCATATTTAGCTAATTATACTGTTTAAAATACATGACGTTGTATGCTTGAAAGTTCTCAGATTGAAAATGCATTCCTGATTCAAGTTGTTTATTTATAGCCATTCTTTCTGATTTACAGTTTACTGTGTCGTTATTCAGTTGTGAGTTCTTGAGGTTTTGACTGCCCTCTGACTGTTCTAGCCCAGATAGTGGAATGCTGGCTGTATCAGTTTGGGAGAGTACAGGAAGCCGCCTGCCGCTGTTGCTGTTGTTGTTGTTGTTGTTGTTGTGTGGTCCCGCCCCGGCCTCACGCTTCCCACACGCCTGTGCCTCAGCCACAGTGAGCTGCATAATTACATTTTTTAAAGTGGGTCATGTTCCTTCCCTTTTCGGCGGCCTTGTCCATGCTGCCCTCTCTGTCTGGAATATTTAAATCAAAGTTCTCCACAATTTGGTTTCACCTCATTTACAACAGAAAACCTTAGCACCAGCTCGGAACCATTCTTCCTGTGGAAACTCTTCCAGACCTTTCAGCCTGTATCAAATTCTTCTAAAATTTCTGTGATCTTTGAAAAGTCCTGTGCTTTTTCCTTATTAGCTTATTACCTCAGCTTATAATGAAGAATTTATGATAGTGGAGGTGTGGTTATCTACCTCTTTCTTTAGACTGTAAGCTCCACGAGGGCAGGGACTGTGTCTGTTATGTTAATTATGGTTGTGTCAATACTGCCTAGACAAAGTAGGCACAAAATAAATATTTTTTGAATAAAGCATAAATAAAGAGTAAAATGCAATAACCTTTTTTGGAAGATAAATTGGTAATATGAATAAAAAGACCTAAAAAAGATGGTGTTGGGCTCTGTGCCTTTTGGCTTAGCAGTTTCATTTCTAAGAATTTATCCCAAGGAAACCAGTAGACAGGTAAACACTTAAGTGTCTTTTAAGAAACTATTTTGATCACAAGATTGCTTATAATAGCCTAAAATATGAAACTACCCATGTTTATAAGAGTAGGAATTTTGTTAAGGACATTGTATCACATATTAAAGTGAAATATTAAAGTAGTCATTGATTACATGGTTTCATTAGAGAGCATTGATATGGAATGGTTGTTACGTGAAGATTCAGAGTGCTGCTGCTTTTGTAAACACGAATGTGTCTGAAGGATATGTATGTAGATGTCTCTGTGTGATGGCTTTATTTTGGCTTATTTATATTTTCTAATATTTCAACAATAAACATATAATAAAAAATTTAAAAAAACTCACAGAAAACAAAATTTAGCACAAGTTTGAGTGCTACTTTTGAGGAAACTGGAAGTTGGTGTTCAGAAGGGAGAAAGGCAATAGGTAGCATTTCCCAAAGAACTTTGGGGATGTAGGTGGGAGTTAAACAGGGCCCTGAGTTAGAAATAGAATTTGCATTGACAGGAAGAAAATTGAATATGAAGGGAACCTTGAGAGATGGAGTAGAGAATGGGGTAAAGGCTAATGAAATAATACACATTCTGGTCCCACCGGTGGCAAAGAACAGCTTCAAGTTGTCTGCAAGCTCTGCATGATCTCTGGGATGCCTTAACCTCAGTTTTATACCCTTTGGCTCCTTCGATTTGCATGTTCTTGGAATGCACTGTGGGGAAATTGAATTTAGGTCCTGAATACAAATTTGCTACCTAGAGGTTAACGGGGAAAACTCTGATATTTTGTAAGAAATACTCAAAGGCCCTTGACATCTTGCCTGTAGGCCAGATGACCAAACTTATTACATACTTATTACCACTTACTCCCATGAGGTATTCGTAAATAAGGTCATGTACTCAAGTACACATTTCTTTTCCTTGTAGATCTTTATCAGTCCCACATCTTGGCAGCAACCCTACCTAACTCCCTCAACTCCTAAAAGGAATTTTCCCTAGTAGGTTTGACTGCAAATCAATTGTGTAATGGAAAATCATTGGCCCAGAAGCATTCCATTTGGGATTAGTATGTACTTTGTAGGAGTTTGTCTTTTTGAAGAAGATCACTTTCCATGCTTATCTCCCAAGTTTTACGAGGTTGTTGTTTTCTGTGCTTCCATTTTCTGATTAACGAAATGGAGTATCTAAAATTCCTAAAATTCCTTCAAGCACTCACATAGTTATTGTATGAAACATACAGATACGGTTGATTGCCACATGTTAGATATGTATACACTGATGGATGATCTAGAACACTAGAGAACTATCTGTCCATTTTTTGCCTTTAGTTGATGGGTTGGGGAAGATGGGCTGTTCTGTGATTATGCTCAGATTCCTTTGGGAACTCTGGCAAATAAATGGAGCAGGACACAAGTGAACCCTCTTTTTTCCCCCTCCCCAATCTACTAGAGCCCAGATTTCACATGAGTATGGTGGATAAGAGGTGGACAGTTGATGGAGTGAGGTGGGAAGAGGATGAGAGAGGAGAGTCTGGGCTTGAGCAGCCACTGATCTGGGAGAGAAATGGCTGGGACAGAGAGTGGGCATGCAGGCCTAGAGAGAGGTTATCTCAGATTTGAGAGTCACTGATCATGAAATGGAGAGTGTCAAAGGAGAAATAAATGTCCTCTTTGGGTACTAGTGGGGCCTCGGAAGGAGGAATGCAGGCTTGATGGATGGAGAGCAGGGGTCTGGGCCTAAGAGGGCAGGCTTAATGGATATTTAGAAATAGTTTAAATAGCTTTAGTTTTAGTTTACAGTTCTATGAATTTTAATAGAGATGTGTTCAGGCTACCACAATTAGGATACAGAACAAACAATTCCTCAATTATCATTTCAAAGGAAAAATACTGTAATACATGTTCCCTTCATTTAAGAATTGTTTGGTTTATTTTTAACACTTCAACTGCTAAAATGCTTTTCTAGTCTGATACATAAATATGTAAAGTTTTTTATCGTGTTACTTAATATGCCACATTTCATAGGCTACAATATTTCACCTATAACATCTCTGAAATTGGGACATAAGCTTGATACCATCTTATAATTCAAAGAAAACCAGTTGTGGGAAAAACCAAGCAGGATGCTATCATAATGTGGTGATCTAAGATATGCACAGACTTCTGTGTCATTATTTCTGCCACCACTGAACCTATGGCTCTTCACTAGGGGTGGTGATTCAGAGATGTGGAAAATTTAGAGCATCCCCATCAAGGGTTACATAGATGCATGGGGTAAACAGACAAAGGCTCAGTGATTCTGTGATTGTGATACAGTGTGATGAGCAGTGTCAGAGAGCAATGGCTAATGGGGTTCAGAGGACCTAGAAGACTTCCAAGATTCCCAGAGGAGATGGTCTTTGAGCTGTCTCATAAAGAATGAGTGAGATGATTCACCGAAGCAGGGAAGGGGTAGGGCAAGAATGGGGAGGACAAGAAGTCCTGGAACTCATCCCAAGCAAACTTGCTGGTTAATGAAAATGGAGGGAAGGGTGCCCCAGGAGTTTAGCTTGAAAGTTTTGTTTTGTACAAACATGTTTGGTACAAACATCATTCCATGTTCAGCATGATGTTAATCCTGAAGGAAAATGGGAGTCTTTTGGGAAGATTTTTCTGTTGGGGATTAAGATGGGGTTTACATTTCAGAAAGATGACCATAAAAGCAGAAGGAGGGAAATGAAGTAGAGGCTGAGAGAAATAAATGTGGAGTCAAGAGGACAATTAATAGGTTGGAGCAGTGAAGCTTATGAGAGGTAATGAGGATTTGAACTAAGGCCGTGGCAGGGAAGATGGGAGAGGAAAGGGCGAGTTCTTGTGATGCTTAGAGGTTGAACTGACAACACGATCATGACATGTGGAGAGGCTGGAATTGAGGATGACTCCCAGATTTCTGACTTGAATGGACAGTGGTGCCGTTCAACCAAGAAAGAGCAGCCAACTTGTAATGATTTGGAGTAGGAATCCAAGGTAGAAATTAGAGTAAAAAAGGGTAGCCTACTCTTGCAAGAAAGGACATAGGAGTCTTCAGTGACTGTGTGTGCATGTATTTATTGTGAGGTTAATGCTTTATAAAGATCTTGTTAATGTGTTTTTCTCCTTGGGGAGTGGAACATTCTCAGATTCTGCGATTCCTTAATTTTCTTGAAGTGGTACTTTTTGCTTTTTGTTCATGGTTTAACCACTATAAAAATTCCCAGCTACAGCTTGCTGCAAGAACATAAGTTCTACTTCTCATCGTGGATTTCTTCTTGAGGCCATTCATTACCTTTGAAGTTTGATACATTAAAAAGAAACAACTCTCAACAAAACAAAAAGTTGAGAAATTGAAATACTAGAGAGATTTGGCTTGTTTACAAGAAAGTAAAAGATAATGAGAATATATAACATTATAAGGTTAGGTTAAGTTATGTTTAATTGCAAACAACTTTGTGAAACATTTCCCGTCTTTATTGCTTGTAAAATGTGGGCTACGAAGTATGAATGCTTGCAGGTATTGCATATTCTGGAATTGCCTTGAATTGGAGTTGGTGAGTGTTAGAACCAATAAGTCCCAGGCAACTTGTGATTTAATTTTATAGGCACACATTCATAAATTGGATTTAGGCAGTAATTCCAGAAAAGCATACACAGGAAAATCATTTGCTTTGTGTTCATTTATTCTGCAAAGATTTAGTGGGTACCCATGTATTGAAGCCTCTTCCAGATCCTGGCGGGTGGCGGCGGGGGATGGGGAGGGAGGGCGGAGTAAGTAAGAGGATTTAAATATTGCTGCTCATGCTTGGTAGAAGGGAGATGCGCCTTTGGTGTGGATAGTGAGTCAGAGAAGGGAAAGGATGTTCTGATGCATGATCAGGGAAGGCTTCTTGGAAGAGGTGGCAATTGAGTTATTTGCTGAGAGACACCTGTTCATTCTCTTTGACTAGTCTGTTTCATGTGACACTCTTGATTAATTACCCCCTTTCTTCAAACTGTTCCCTCATTTGATTTTTCAGCACCATTTCCTATCCCTGTGTTACCTGTCAGGATTTCTATGGTTCCTAATCTCCTACTTCTTCAGATCTCAGGAATCTTCTATGGTTCCTGTATCTCTGTTTTTCTCTTTCCTTTTTCAAAGGTACCATTTACTTCTGCAGCTTTGAATATTTTGCTGGACAGATAACTCTAAACTCAGAGCTTGAGCCCAAGCTGTCTCTGAATCTCCATCCTTCAGTTCCAGCTGAGGCCTCCCTAGCTGCTCACATTTAACTTGTCTGAATCTAAACTCTCCAGGCAATGCACAGCCTGCCTTCCTCCCTCCCTCTCTTGCTTTCCCCAGTGACTATTGAGTGCCTACCGTGTGCTAGGTGCTAGTTTATCATTCTTTTGATGTCTCAGACTTGGAGTCTCAGAATCATTTTTGTTTCTCCCTTACCACTCTTGTCTAAGTAAGTATTTTCTTCCTGTTCATTCTTTCCAATATCTTTTTAAATCTTTTTAGTTCTCATGCCCATTATCTGTATGCTTGGATCACTGCAGTGGTCTTCTAAATGTGGATTGCCTTCGTCTTCATTATCAGCATCACCACTGCTTACTGAGTGTCTACTGTGTTCAGAATGTTGCTAGCATGCCATGTTCTATAGATTGGAAAATGGAGTATTGGGGGAGTGAAAACAGACCTGGGATGATAATGGATCCCCTCATCAACTCCAAGGTGATAAGCCAGTGGGAAAGTCAGCAGTGCAGAGTGAGATGGGAGGCAGCTGGAGGAAGTAGAACCCAACGCCTGGGAAGATGAGTATGCAAGCATGTGGTGAAGGCTTTTGGAGAGGGTGTCGAGGGGTAGAAATCCATGTCATGTGGTAGGAGAGCTGCGAGCTGAAAAGTTCAGCTGGGACTAGACTGTGATGGGTGCGGTATGCCCGCATGAGAAGTCTGGGCTTTGTCCTGTAGAAGTGAGGGTATGGGGAGGACATGGACAGAATTGGGGAGAGTGTGACATATGAAAAATGCTCTGGTAAAGAAAATGTGGAGGTTGTGCATAGGCTGGCTTCGAAGGGAAGGAATCAGGAGACCTCACAGAAGTCTTCTGTGACAGTTTGTTTCTCTTCCTTAATTCATTCAAAACATGGGGGCTTCCAGAGTAAGTTTCTGAGTCACAGCTTTGATCACATCACTCTCCTGCTCCAATGCCCTCAGAGATCCCCTGTGCCTTGAATGATTCTTTGCTGGCTTTCGGGTGGCCTTTGTAATCACACTTTAGCCCACCTTTCCAACATTATCTCCACCACCTCCCCTTCAGGAACCAACATTCGACTCTCACACACATTTTTCCATTGTCTTGAACACTGCATGGGAAATTGTGCTGTTTGAAATGTCCCCAGTCTTCTGCATGCTCATGGCCCTCTCAGTAGTAGTCTTACCCTTGCTCGTGAAGCTTCCCTAATACTTACTGCCTGTACTGTTTATTTTTGATTAACCAACAACTGACATGATTTCTTCTGTTGCTGCAGAAACTGTTTAATTAGCGTTCATGTTGTCGTTTGTATGTTCTTGTTTTGTTTCTCCAACAGTCTATAATATCCTTGACCCTTTTATAGGTGGCTACAGCCATTGTATTGGCATCTACTACTGCCCCAGTCATGGTATTTTGAACATGGTAATATTTGCTGATCTTCTGCTTTGTTTTAGCCTGTCAAAACAGCCAGGCAAAGTATGCAAGATTCTTGGGGCTCAGGGCAATAACACATTTGAGGATCCTAGCTTTTACCAGGGTGGTGGGCATTGAATGAGTAGATCCAGGAAGAACTTTCATTTCTTCTAGTCTTTTTGCCTCCTTCTGTAGGTGGGTTTTCAGTGACCACAAGGGAATCAGGAATATTCCCTTGACTTATGTTGGGCAGTGGGTTCCTTCCTTCCTTTACAAGGGGGTCCTGTATTCAAAGGGCATAGTCTAGCTTGATTCTTGTCTTGAGATTCTTGTCTTTATATAATTGTCCCTGAAAACCGGAATATAATATCAACGAAGTTCAACTTTTTTGATCTCAATTATCCAGAAGTAAAAATGGATGCTTATACTTTCCTGTTAGGTAGGTGAGAAGATCTGCAGAAGCTAAAATTAGCATTACATGGATCAGAGAAGTAATTGCAAGCACCTAAGTTAACAAAGGCTAAAGGCTGGAAAACTTTGGTCAGGGGTGTTAAAGCACTTGCTTTTTAGATAAAGGTGATATATTCTGAGGATTTTAGATTAGTTTTCTTCCCACCTCCAGGGTTGGCAGGCTGGTGTGCAGTAGAGGTAGGGGCTAAGTGGGGGGACATGGCGTGGCTTTATGCTTTTACTGAGGAACCCAGTGCACCAATTTTCCAGTAATGTAAACCATATTAATTTGTGAGGGGTGATAATCGGGACTGTTGGTCAGCTGGCTCTTCCCTGTGTGCTGTGCAAAGAAAGCGACAAAAATGGGTAATATAAGCAAGAGAACTGAGAGAATGTTCAAAAGAGCAAACAATTTTCAGTTCTCCTAGCTGCTATAGAGGCACTTATGTGGAAACAGCTGACCTGCTAATTAGAAAACATCCTTGCCTATTCATTAAATTAATTATCCTAAGGAATTCTGCTAGACAACACTTCGTCTAGTTCTAATTATTGTGTGCCCTTGAAAGCAATAAACTGCACTTTTAAAATAAAATTATATAATTTAGACATCTACATGGCTTACTCAGACACTTCCTGTAATTAGAATAAGGTAGTAATGAGGGGTTACACTTGGGCTTTTATTAAAAAGGCTTATCCACATCTTCATAGGGAGATTATAATGAATTATGAAATAATGTATGTTTAGATCTGAGAACTCTTTAGACATATTGTTAAAATATGAGAGGTTTTTTAAGGTTATCTTTTTGGATTACTTTGGAGATTTTTTTAAAATAATGAACATCCTATTACGATTAAAGATAGTAGTACAATTTTTCTATCATAAACTGACATGTTCAAATAAGAATAGGGTGAATCGTCATTCATGCAGCCACATTATCCTGTTTTCCCCACTTTATTCTGTGGAGCTTTTTCTAACCTTAATCAGAACCCTGGTTAAGAAGTATAGGAAAAGAACACATATTGTATACCCAGTGGTCTGCCCATGAGGTTACTTCTGTGGAAGGGAGCTGACCTGAAACGATGAGCTGGTGCTGGCGAGGAGACGTGGCTGGCTCCAGTGTTTGGGTTGGGCCAGATAGGTTTCAGGAGGGCATGCTTCAGAGGCCAGTGCCTGGGTTCAAAGCTTCCATCCAGCATTGCGATCTGGGCATTCTCCAGCTGGGGGACCTTGGACAACTTACTTAAAGCTCGATGCTTCAGTTTTCTTATCTGTAAATGGGGGTAACAATAGCTCCCACATCCAGGGGTTGTTGTGAAGATTAAATAAGTCCCTCCAAGTAAAGTGCTCTTATATAGTAAGGCTTTATTCACGTATCCATCCGTCCACCCACCCATTCATTACTTATTCATTCCACTGCTATCCAGTGTGCACTCACTATGTGCTCGGCCCTGCTGTGGAGGCTGGTGTTAGGGGTACAGGTTCCTGTTGGAACCTAAGTTCTAGGGGGGAAGAGACACACTGTAAATAACTAAAATTAACAAGTTGAGGTACTAAGTGTTCAAAAGACAATGGATAGGGAAATAGAGAGTGACTGGGTTATAAGGAGGGAGGTCATTGTTAACTAGGGTGGGTAGGAATGCCTTTTGAGGAGGTAACGGTTAACCTGGACTGAGTGTCAAGATAAATGTCAACTCTGGTTAAAACAAGAAAGTTTTCTTTTTTGTTGGTGGCTCTCTCCATATTCTTATTTTAAAATCTCTTAACATCAATATAAAATCCTCTGTAGCTGGACTCCACTAGGAGACCTTGAGCCCCTCTCCTAGTAGCACATGACTGTGTTCAAAGAAGTCATTGTCAACATCTTGGAACTCATCTTCCCCAAACATCATCTTGTTAGTACCCAGATCTGCCCACTCTTGGGTCTCTGTCCTTTGGTTCCAGCTGGTTGCTCACCCACCTTGTTGTGTCTGAGTTCCTGGAAGAGCCTGACTCTGTTGTTGCCCACTGAGAGAAAGTACAGGACTGGGTTGAGGCAGCTGCTCATGCTCACCAGTGGCCTCCATATCTTATAGGCCAAGCTGGCCACCATCAAGAGCTGGCAGTCCTCTGAAGATAGGAAGCGGAGCATGAGGTAGAAGGAGCGTGTGATGTGGAAGGGCACAAAGCAGACAGTGAAGAGGCCGCACACCAGCAAGATGGTCCGGATGGACTTGGTCCGGGCTGCATTGCCTGTCTTCATGAGGGTCTCTCCTGGCTTGATCAGGCTCTTCACCATCAGCGAGTAGCACACCAAGATGACCAAAGAAGGAAAGAGGAATCCAGACAATGTTAGAAACACGCCATAGGCGAAAAACCGATCAAAATTTTCAGGGCTTGTCATGTCGTAGCAGACCATATGGCCACCAACATAGTCTGTTTGGGAGAAGAACAGGGTGGGCAGTAGCTGGAGGACCACCAGGGCCCAGGTGGTGGCGGTGCCCAGGAGGGCATGCCGGCGGGTCCGGTAGGGCAGCGAACGCAGGGGGTGGCACACACCCAGGAAGCGGTGTACAGAGATGCAGGTCAGTAGCAGGATGCTGCTGTAGAGGTTGGTGTAAAACAGGAAGCGCACCAGCTTGCACAGCAGCTCCCCGAAGGGCCACCTGTCACCCAGGGAGTAGGCGATGATGAGGAAGGGCAGCGTCAGCACACAAAGCAGGTCAGCCACCATCAGGTTCACCAGATAGATGGTGGCACAGCTCCAGCGCTTGGTTTGGCGCCAGGAGAGCCACAAGACCGTGACATTCAGGGGCAGCCCTAGCACGAGAATGATACTGTAGGTCAGGGAGAGGTAGATTTGCTTGTAGTCTTCTGAGAACTTGCAGAATCTCTGTTCCTCTGAGATGTTAGTATCCAGTGTCTCCATCTCCTGGGAGGCTCCCTCTGGGAGCACAGCTGCTCCTCTTGTGCTTCGCCTGGTTAGAAAGAAAATGGGCAGCATAGCATCATGACCTTGGCTGAGTGTTAGCATCTCCCTTGATCTGGCATTTTATTCTGTGTTCCCAAAGTCTGGTCAGAGTCCTTGTTTGAAAGAGGCCAGCTCCAGGAGAGAAAAGTTAAACCCCAGGGCACCACAGCCTTTAAAAGGTGAGCTTGTAGACTTACCAGGTCCAGAGGGCTGGCCTTACACTACCTTGAATGCTCTCTGCTCTAGGCTGGGTTGTGACAGGAAACTCAAAAACACATGGTGTAGGAAGGTGCTGCTGTCATTTAAGCAGGGCATACAACCTGGAGCACTGTGACTGCTCCTCTGGCTAGAATCCTTTGCATAGAGTCAGGAAATCTCCAAGGGGATTTTGATTTGTATCTCTTTCAGGATTTATTAGCTGCGTATTTGAATACTGAAGCTGATTTGCTTATTAACCATCTCAGCATCCCGGACATCCAAGAAAGCAGATGTGAGCCATGAAGCCAGGTGCAGCTTCTTCCACAGTCCCATCTCTGCTGACAAAGCAGATCCACGGGCAGATCCGTGTCGCTGAGGAAGCTGTGTGTGCAGCCTGCCCGTTTCTGTCCCATTGGGAAGTCGGTGGGTCGGTCAGCCAATCAGAATGGAGCTCACAGGAATGAAAAGTTTATTTCTAGGGTTTAACCTTCAGGAAGATAAGTTAATACAGGGCAAGAGAGAAAGATTTAAGATAGGTAATTTTGGGATAAATTGAGTGTTGACTATATAAAGTCACAGCAAAAGGAACAGAGACCTCATTTACTCTGTCAGTAAACAAACATTTATTGTGCATACCTATTGGGTCTGGCAATAGGGATCCAAAGATAAGTAAAATATGGCTCTTGCTGTCCAAGATTTCACAGTCTGGTAGAGAAGACAGAAACCAAAACAGCGAATTGTAAGTGTAAAGAATGGTCAACAAAATGCTGTGAAGACCAGCAGGATGCAGCACTTCTCTGCTAAGGGCGTCGAGTGAAGGCTTCCTAATGAGGTGCCATTTGAGCCACTTGGGAAAAGAGCAGAGACAAGGGTAAGAGGCCTTCCCGTGGGGGTGGGGGAGGCAGCCCGTGAAAGGGAATGGAGCTTAAGGGCACGGTGTGCCCTGGGGTGGCAGGAGACCCAGCGTGGGGGATGCCATCTGAAAGAGGATGGAGGCTCTTCAGCAGGATGGTGATGGGAGAGGCTCTTGGAGGAAGGTACCCGGCAGCCTGGAGCTGGGCCTGGAGCAGTCGGACTGCAAGGGGCTGTAGCAGGGCATGCAGGTGAGAGATGCTCAGTCCCCCCGGATGGAGGGGAGGGACCTGTCCCCAGAGATGCTGCTGAGGCAGGAATGACAGGACTGAGTGGACGTGGGGCATGCGCCAGAGGAGGAGTTGAGTGGGTCCCTGGCTGGGTGAGTGGGTGGGGAGGCCGGTGTCTGGGCCAGAGGTTGGGACTGATGTTCTGAGGTTGCGGGCTGGTGGCTCTCATGTGCTGCTGCTTGCTGAGGGGCTCGCCACCTCGCTAACTGGTTTTACAGTCTACTTGACTGGGAGAGCAAAGCTCTTTTGGCTAGCTGAGTAAAAAGAATATCATTTTCTCTCATTTTGTTCCCCGTAATCTTTCATGTGGGGGGCTGGCAAACGCTTAGTTATTTCCAGCGAAGCTGCTTTCCTAGCTCGGTGTGGGCTTTCAGAGGGAGGCCAGAAAGGGGAGCCAGCCTGGCTTTGTGCAGGCTTGGCCCGCCAGTTCACACGGTGATCTTAATTTAATCCTCAGAATAACCTTGTGGATGAAGTGTTAGGAGCTCCAGTTTACTGCTGAGGAAATTGAGAGTCAGAGGAGACACCCCTATAGGACTCGCTAGGCCCTCTAATCTAGTAGGCTTGTTCCCGATGTGGCTTGTGGGTTTCTGCTCCCGCAGAGCACGTTGTGGTGCTCAGATCTGGCTCTCCCGGGGCCACTAGTCCAGTTTGAAACCAGCCACCTTGTCTCTCTGAGCCATGGTCTCCCCAGCTATAAGATGGGACAGTCTCTCTGGTGAAATTGCTGAGAGAATTAGCTGGAAGAAGGCACACAGGCCCCACAGGCCTGCCGCAAGGGAGGAACCAGACACATCTTAGTTCTCGTTCCACACCCTCCTCCCTCTTTCCCTAGAGACTATGGTGCTCTGAAGACCTGAGCTCTGTTGTTTATATGGGCGGACGGGAGGGCAAGTGTGCCTTTGCTACCTGTAACTGGAGAAGCTGACTTTTCTCCATGGCAGTTGCCTTCTGCTATGGTCTCAGTTGTGTCCCCTACAAATTCATATGTTGAACACTTAGCCCCTACTGTGACTGCAGTTGGGATAGGTTGAATGAGGTCAAAAGAGTGGAACCTTACTTCTTTAGGATTAGTATCTTTGTAATGAAGGGCAGCAGAGAGCTTGCTTTACGAGTACATAGTGAGAAGATGGCTGGCAGGCCAGGAAGAGAACTCTCACCAGAAACCAAACCTTGCAGTTTGTTCTTGATCTTGGACTTTCCAGTTTCTCCTGTTTAAGCCCTTCAGTCTGGTATTTTGTTACAGCAGCTTGAGTAGGCCAAGACACGTTACTTGGACTTCAAGGCCAACCTGGTGTGGAAGGACAGCTGTTTAAGAGAGAGGATGATCCTCTTAGTCAAGGCATAAGTGTAGAGAACTATAGTGTTTGGACTAGTGCATCACTGAGGTTGCTGTTATGGATAAAGGAAGAGGGAGAAAAAAAGTCAGGCCATAAAGGGTTAATTGACTTGGCAAAAGCTGTGACAGTGTTGACCACCTCCTTTTCCTTGAAGCTTCTCTTCTCTGGCTTCTGTCATCCGCTGGCTTATCCTCTGTCTCCCTACAACTTCCAACTCTCTCCATTCACTGGAATGAAGAACTGAAGGACCATGTGGCTATTTATAGAAGAAAGGAAAAGAGTGGGAGAGAGGCAGGTTGGGGTTTTACAACAGAAGAGAGCCTGGAGGACATTTGCCACGATGAATGGGATTCTAAGGAGAAGCCCATACTTCTAGAACGTATGTATTGCATAATGCAGTTTCCCTTCTTTGTCACCATCTCCTCAAGAGCTTTCAAAAGACTGACACTATTTAGAGTTGGAATTTGTTCCTTTTACATAGGCTCAGTGGGAAGATGGACCTCATGAAAGAATGAAGTGGGAGTCCCCATTGTGTATTAACTGGGTACCACGGTTTCTGACCTTGAGCCCAGGGTTATTCCCAATGTTAATCTCCGAGATCCTAGGCCTATTTCTGGCCTCCTGCTGAACAGGGGCCTCAACAAGCCATCTCAGGAGCAGGAGTGATCTCTGCGGACCACACTGGACATCTTCCAAAGGGGATGGGAGTCTTTTTCATCTGAGGGGTCTAAAATAGTTATCACCACCCAGGAAAACGACACACCTAAGATGAAAGAAGTGTTCTCCCTCCTTTTATAAATGTTTATGAGATACAGTTCAGAAAAGGGAAAATTTATGAATCAATGTGAATAACTGCAAAATGTTACTGCCTTTCAATTGTGGAGGAGTGATTGTTGAAAGAGAAAATCTTTAAAAAAGATTCTGGGCCAAAGGACTGGGCATTGCTCATTTTAATTTTAAAATGCCACTATTGGGGCACTTGGGTGGCTCAGTCAGTTAAGCATCCAACTCTTGATTTCCACTCAGGTCATGATCTCACAGTCATGGGATGGAGCTCCACGTTGGGCTCCGAACTGAGTGTGGAGCCATTCTCCCTTACCCTCTCTCTCTGCCCCTCTCCTCTCAAAATAAACAGGAGTGCCTGAGTTGTTCAGCCAGGTAAGCACCCGACTTCAGCTCAGGTCATGATCTCATGGTTCATGTGTTTGAGCCCCACATCAGGCTCTGTGCTGACAGGTCAGAGCCTGGAGCCTGCTTCAGATTCTGTGTGTGTCTCTCTCTGCTCCTCCCCTCTTTGTGCTCTTTCTTTCTCTCTTTATCAAAGATAAATAAACATTAAAAAATTAAAAAAAATAAATAAACGTTAAAGAAAATAAAATGCCACTGTTGAATTATACATGTTTGAATCGGTGACTCGATTTTGAAATTTAATATTTTACCCATATTTGGAGCTTTTTCTTGCTTATACAGCTGAAGCTGTAATGGAGTCTCATTAATGCCTTCAGACAGTAAAAAAGTGCATTTATACGAGTTATTCTCAAAAACTGCTGATTAATGTGTGTATTTCTTAATTTATAAAGATGAATTTGGGATTTATTATCCATATCACAACATAATTATTTGATTTTCCAACAAGTTTTTAATTAAAAAAAATTTTAATTTTATGTTTGAGAGAGCGAAAGTCGGGGAGGGGCAGAGAGAGAGGACAGAGGACCCAAAGCAGGTTCTGTGCTGGTAGCAGTGAGCCTGAGGTGGGGGCTTGATCTCATGAATTGTGAGATTAAAACCTGAGCTGAAGTCCGACGCTCAACCAACTGAGCCACACAGGTGCCCCTGATTTTTCAACAAATATCACTTTAAAAAGTGAATCTCCTGGGTACATTTAATTAGGTGGTGGATTAAAGTAGTTGGTGGTTTTCTTTGAATTACTTTTCTGAAATGTTTCAAATTCGCTAGATAATTTGGTGTCATTTGGCTGGCAGACCACTGGGTGGCAGATGAAGACTGACAGGTTACAATCCCCTCCACTCTCCCCCAAGGAAGTAGAAACTGGGGTTGGGCTCAGGTCCAGGAATAGCAGTTGTGGATGAGGTGTAATTCACTGAGGACATAGAGAAAACCCCACCAATCAAACCATCTCTTATTTTTGTTTTTTGTCTACATTACTAGGCTATATTCACACTATGATAACAGAGTTACAGTCTGCCCAAAGCAGCCTGTTATTGTAATTTATTTTTAAAAAGACCTTGTGAGATAGGTGTGGTGGGCATTATTTCCCCCATTTTACAACTGAGCAAACTGAGGTTCAGAGCGGTTCAACAGAAGTCCTATCTGTGATGAATGGGGGGTGGGGTGGGGTATGGTGGAAACCTGCATTTCTTTTATAAAGCAGAGAGAGCACATATCCAGATTTCCAGGAATGGTTTCTTACTTGCCTACCTCTGCCCCTTCAGCTCCCAGGTCATAAAACAAAGAAAGAAGACCTGGAAATAAAAGAGCAGGTCATTCCTGAAGTAACTATATGTAGTGCCTTTGTTATAGGTGCCAGACTCCCAGCTTAAACAGCATGATCTGGAAATAATGGTAAAGAGAGAACAATAAATAGAATTAAAAAAAAAAAACCATTAAGAATGAGACCTATATAGCAACCCTCCACCCAATTTTAACCTATACCTTGAGTCAGAAGATAAAAGACACTGACATTAGGTTTTTGATGATTTTATACTGTGTTTTTACAGTGTAACTTACTCCTGCGGTGTACCTGGATCTCTCTGACATATTTGAATTGTCTGTCTTAAAACATTGGAGACCAAGGGCCTTTTTTCCCCCTCACGAAAAGCAAATTGGATCCTTTAAATAATTTAGAGGACTGTCTAGAGACAGTGAGTACTTAATTTCAATAATTAATTTGTATAGCAGCCTGCACATTTTTGTTTTCTGTTGACAAGAATCTGACATAATTGGCAGCTTTAAATTAGTGTAAACACGGGAGTGATTGGGAAACATGGCTCTGACATCGTACTGTCACAGCAGAGAAGGTGGCTGCTCTGAAACTGATGTTACTTTGTCTAGAAAAAGAATCATTACTGAAAGAAGTAACTTGTTTACTCCATCTGCACAATTGTGTGATCCCTCAAACTGACTTTGACATCAGGACTTTTAACATTAATGAGGCAGTAAAAATAACCATAGTTATATTGTCCTGTGGTTATGGAAGTTCATCGTTGCCTTTGGGCTCACAGCCTTAAAAGGGGGTCTTTATGAAACTTTTCCTTTTCCTTTCATTTGGCATCAGACAAAGATCTTTAAATGCACCGTGACTGAATCTATCTTTCCCTGTGTTTTGTGTCAAGAAATGTAGAAGCTGGTTTGGTTTGGCGCAAGAGCAGAGATCAGTAACAGAGCCTGGGGCTCTAAGACTAGAGGTAAAGTTGCCCAAGGCGTCTGTGGAGTGGAGAGCCTGGGTCCCAGGATCCCTCCTTCCATCCACTCTTCCCTCAGGCAGCAAGTTCCCCTCACAGCCTTCGCCTAAAATGCTGCTTAGAGCAGTAACATGCTGACATGCTGTCCATTACTGCAGCCTTTCGTGTTGCTAGGGTGTTGCTAAGGAGAGGGGGCAGGGATGGGAAAAATCCACAGTGCCTCTGGACACTCAGCATAGGGGGGAGGTGGGAGAATGCTGTTGTCTTAGCTCGAATCGCCTGGAAGGCAGAGCCGAGGCTTAGTGTGCTGCCATTTTATTAGGTACAGTCCCAGGGAGCAGGAATGAGGGACAAAGGGGATTAACCTGGTGAAGGAGGGAGAACTAACAGGGACTCAAAGGTGGGTTATTGATTTGGCTCCCACAAAAGGCAACTGAGTGCTCAGTCCCAAGAGACTGTCATCTGAAAACCTCAATCAATTGTATCCCAAGAAGAACCTCCCAGGGCCAGAAAAAAGGAGGCGTTTGTCCAGCAGTTTCTGTCTCTTACTGGCTAGGCCATGCTGGTGGGTATGTCCTGTGAGCACAGGAGAACATCAGAAAGAGGGGACGTGCTGAAGAGAATGCATTTTCTCACCAAGCCCCATTTTTCTTTTGCCCTGTGAGGTGTCACCCTCTTCCTTTACACACACTTCTGTGTTGCTTTTGCAGAGGGGATGAGGGGCTTCTGCTGTCTCTCGTCCTCTATCCTTTTGTGTGAAGTCATTCTTGCAGTTTTTTCCTGCTCATTGTTTTTCTATTGAGTTGTCTTGTTTTTGTTGTTATTGGTTTTTAGCAGTTCTTTATATCTTTTGGATAAGTCTTTTTTTTCAGTTATTCATGTAATAAATATTTTTTCTATTCTGTGGCTTTGCTGATTTAATGACATGTATATATGTGTATGTATATATATGTAGGTATAAAAAACTATCTGTATTTTTTAAGAAATATAAGTTCTTCATTTTTTAAAAAGTTTTTAATATTTTTTATTTATTTTTGAGAAACAGAGAGAGACAGTGCGAGCAGGGGAGGGTCAGAGAGAGAAGGAGACAAAGAATCTGAAGCAGGCTCCAGGCTCTGAGCTAGCTGTCAGCACAGAGCCCAATGCGGGGCTCGAACCCACAAACCGTGAGATCATGACTTGAGCTGAAGTCGTATGCTTAACCGACTGAGCCACCCAGGCGCCCTAGAAGTTCTTAATTTTAACATTGTTGCAATAATCAATTTTTCTTTTACAGTTTATGCTTTTTTTAAAGTTTATTTTATTAGTTTTGAGAGAGAGCACACTCATGCTCTCTCTCATGTGAAAGAGGCAGAGAGAGAGGAAGAGAGAGAATTCCAAGCAGGCTCCATTATATCAGTACAGAGTCCAATGTGGAGCTCAAACCCATGAACTGTGAGATCGACCTGAGCCAAAACCAGTGGTCAGATGCTTAATCAACTGAGCCACCCAGGCATCCGGTTTGTGCTTTGTGTATCTGGTTTAAAATTCTTAATTGGGGTACCTGGGTGGCTCAGTTGTTTAAGTGTATGACTCTTGATTTTTGGCTTATGTCATGATTTCATGGCCCTAAGATCAAGTCCCTGCTTGTGTTCCCTCTCTCTCTCTCTCTCTCTCAAAAACAAAACAAAACAAAAAAACCCCACCAAAACCAAACCAAAACAAAACTCCTCTATCTTGACGGCATAAAGATATGCATCTATATTAGCATATGAAAACTTTTCCCAATTAGATCTAATTGATTTTGTCCAACTAATGGGTTTAATGTTTGTATGTGTGTATATGTGTGTTTGCCTGAGAAACGCAGGAAAACATGATTAGATCAGATGCTTTTTGGAGATTGAAGAGGGAGGGACATTGGAAACAAGTTAGGAGGCATTTGCTCTAGTTTAGGTGGAAGAAGATAGTAGCTTTAATTTGAGTGGTAAGGGTGGCAGTGAAGAAAAATGGATGGATTCAGTTGATATTTAGGAGGGAAATGAACATGACTTGGTGATAATTAAAACTGGGGGTGAGGAAGGGGGTAAGGGTTTCCCCAGTGACTTTATATCTGCTGCTACCAACCAATGCTTTCATTCTTTTGTCTATTATTTCTCTATTTTATTGCTTCTCTCTGTTCAGTTTCTGCTTCTTCTTTGCTTCTTCTGACTTGGCTTTCCCTCTGGGCATCCTTTGACTTCTACCACTGTCATAAATGGCTAACTCTGAACTCGGAGGCCAAGAAATTTTTCTGAGACTCTGATTAACCAAGACGCTCACCATTACTCAGAAAGAGAAGACACACTTATGAGAATGGGTTTTCTTTTTCACCAAACTCCATTTTTCTTTAATAATGTCTAAACTCTGAACTTGCTTTCTAAAATACATACTTATAATAGAAGCTTCTTATGACTCTAAAGTAATTGTGGTAACAAATATAAAATTTGAAGCTGGCCTCCAACACAGAGAGTTTCATTTATTAATGAATAGTAGGCCTGTCAGAACTTTGACTCTGAAATATTTTGTTCATACGCAAACCATAAATTTAAATTGACAATCTTAATAATGGAATGCAACTATGTATGTTTATGATAAAAGAACAAAGTGGGTATTTTTGAACCTTATTATATGCAAGACAGATTAAAAACAGTAGTCATAGAGAATGAAAACGGACCTAGATATCATATTCAGTAAAACATGTCAGAGCTGAGGTCTCAGAAAGCACTAGAGTGAAATACGAGGGGAAGGTGTGGAGTTGCAAGAGGTTTCATTTAACACGAGGCTCCTGTATTAATATTTTCATTGATTTATTTTCATGCCAATATGTTCTGACATAAATATGGTAATCTATAATGTATCGACCATAAAAGTCAACATTATTTTTAAAGCTGACTCAGGGAAATAAAACCTCATTGTTAGTGCTGATATATATGGTACGTTACTGTGTTGAAAAATTAACCCCTCCTGTTCTGCTCCCTCTTGAGCTAATAGGAGAGATGCACGCAAACATGCTGACCTTTTGTGCATGTTTTACTTCGTGACCGAAGTTCAGTTTGCAATGGGACTGGCCCATGGTGTGAAGTAAAGAGCAATGCATATTGGACATTCTTCTGAAAAGAACTTTGACAAGAATGAAAGCTGATCAGCAAGAATCTTTCCCTTTCTGAGGATCAAAAGGCCTGGGAAACTCTCCGGGTTAGATACTGTGGAGCCCATACCTTGTATCTTCAGTTATCAGTGAGAGTGAAATGAGGCCCAAAGATGTAGAGGAATCTGGGGACAGTGTTGGCCATGAGTGACTGCAGAGGAGAGACTCAGTCTGGAATGCCAGAGGCAGGGGCACACCCTTGTGGTCTGTGCAAGCCAACCATAAAAGTGATAAGACCTTTTATAACATGATTCTACGAAATGGAGAGTGAGCCAAGGGGAGTTTAATTTAGCAGCAAAGAAGAGTATGCTAGTAAGATCTGAGTTCTTGCCACTAAGTTGCAGAACAGAATAAAATTTGGTTAAAATAAGAAAGTGCTGAGATTTTTAGCACTAGAGGGGCCCCTGAGAGCCAGGCAAGTATAGTAACTTGATAGATGAGGAAACTGTCAAGTGAGCAGTTTGTCCAAGGTCATACAGATGGCTAGTGGCTGAGCTGTGTCTAGATTCCAGACCTTCTGATTCTCTGTCCAGGACCCTTTCTGCTCCATTTTATCAAACAGGAGCCAGGATTGATAATACATGTGCATGGAGAATATTCTACAGGACAACTTGAATCTGATTTCCAACCCACCATTGTACTGCAACTGATCTTGTCAAGGTTCTCAATGGTCTCTGTGTTGCTGCATCCTATGGAAACTTTCTGACTCCATTTAAATCCCTAACTGGCATATACCACATTCATTGGAATAGTCTTCTCTTGCTTTCTCCATTAGTTAGGATTTCATTGCTGGTGAGGGAAACTCATACCATAGGGGGTACCAAGTAAAGCAATAACTTATTGCTCATATAATCACTGTCCTTTTAAGTGTGACTTTTGTTACAGATGATGCTACCAAGACTGATTTCTCTATATTTTCCAGCTCCATTTTCTATAAATTGGCTCTATTTTTATATGTACTCTTTGGTCATGGTGGCAGGATGGCTGTCAGAGACTCTACTCTTTCATTTAATGATATACAAATCCAGCAGGAAAAAATTATGCGTCAGCCAGGAATTCCCGGGATTAGCACTGATTTGTCCTATTGTTGCGTTCTAAGTTCTGTGTCTATCTCTGCACCAACCACTGTGGCCAGGGGAATGGAATGCATTGATTGGCGTAGGCCTTGGTTAAATGCTCCAGCCCTAGGAACTGGAGGAGAGAATTGGCTTCATTCAAATGCCATGTAGTTAGAGTTGGGGGTGTGTGTGTGACTCTCCTAAAGCATATTTGAAGTTCTCTTACAAGAAAGGGAGTGAATACCAGGCAGCAAAACCAACCAAAACCTGTAACAGCTTTTCTGATGTGACAGTGTCCTATTATGCCTCCTACTTCACTCAACTTGCCCTCCTCAACTTGATCCTCAGGGCCCAGCTCTCGACCTTCTCCTCTTCCATGTCTGTATTTGCTCTCAAGGTGATTTTATCAAGTCCATTGTGAAAGCAGACCAGCATAGAACAGGGCATTTCAAGTCAGCCTTGGTTAACAAGGTAGTTAAAATTATAGGCATGGAATTTAGTGAGAACGAGTGTTGGATGGGAATTCTTGAGAGGAAGGATGACTCTTGATGTAAGTGTATCTGTGAATGTGGAACACTAAGCTACTCAAGGTAAGGGAGAAGGTTAAAAAACATTTACAAATAGTTACCATAAATGTACAACGAATAAAGTGTATTAGTCAGGTGGGTTAAAAGTCCTCTTAAGGTTAGATCTATATATACTTGCTCTTCTCCATGTGAAATTGAATTTCTGGCTGTTTTATTTGCTGGGAAGGTAAAGAAATCTCCTAGGATATTTTCCGTTTTTATTACAGAGCTTTATTGTAATCACCCATGGAATAAAATCTTTAACCCCGAAGCTATGGTTACTGCAAAGCTTGTTTTACATATTGTGTTGGGGGAATTGCATTTATTCACTGTGTGTCTATTATAAGAAATTGTATATATTGGAGTATGTCTGGGTAGGAGATTGGATTTATGCACCTAAGCTGCTACATGCCAACCAGCACTGTTATGACCTCACTAACTTTATTCCATAACTCCATTTCTGCATAAATTCATAAACCCAATTTCTAGTCAGGAGCCATTAAAACCCTTTGTCTTGGCTTTCTTGTTATAAGTTTATTTGAGAAAATAAATTTGTGACTCTATAAGAATAATTTCTAACTTGTATGTGAAGCTTGTTTTTTTCATGCCACCCATGTTCTCCATAACTCCCTAATCCACACCCACAGCCCAGGTCCGTGAGCTCCAGTCTTGTGTCTTGAACTTCCCGTTTGACACTATCTGGATATTTACAGATTTCATTCACCAAGCTAGCCTGGCTAAGAGTGATCTTCTGATTTCCTTCCCCCCCTCCCCGCAAATCTGTGTCTCTGCTTAACATTCTTCATAATTTCAGTGAATGGCATTGTTTCCCCACAGTCCACTCCATTACCTTCACTCAGTCCAGATTATTCTGATGTTGAGTTTGGTCCTAGGACTCAAATCACAAGTCCACTTCTCTGAAAGCCTGTCTGTTCTTTGAACGGATCATGCTCATTCATGCCCCAGAGTCGCTGAGATTTCCCATTCCCTCTACCCCCACCCCTCCCAGCTTGGAGCACACTTTCCACAGCTCTTTATCTGCATGGCTGAATTCATCTTATCCTTCAGATCTTAGCTAAAATATCATGCTCTGAGAGGGCTTTTTATTATCTAAAACAATTTGTGCTATAATCCCTCATTATAGCACCTTGTTTATATGCATGTGTGTGTGTGTGTGTGTGTGTGTGTGTATTTTTTTTTTTTTTACAAAATCTGTGCATATAGTTTGGCTTGGTTTTTGTCTATCTCCCACTAAAATGTAAATGAATGGAGGTCAGGGACCATGTCTGTTTTGTTCTTTAGATCCTTGGGCCTAGCAGTGCCTTGCACATAGTAAGCATTCAACAGACCTTAGTGGAATGAGGGATTGTTTTATGTACTGTCCTAGAAGGGAGGGATACTAGTGGCTTGCTCTGCTGAGGGTCATGCCACTTCTCTCATCCCAGCAGGATGGGCTTCATTGCTGAATTCATACAGGTGATAATAGGCTGGCTTCTGAGACAGTGGTTGTTGGATGACTACTATCATGGATAGGCATAACGAGAAGTAGCTTTAGACTCCAGCCCCCAAGGCTTTAACTCTGGGAGGGTGGGGCCTCTCTATGGCCCATACCCTTTATTTATACAGAGAGAAACAGAGCACAAGTGGGGGAGGGGCAGAGAGAGAAGGAGACACAGAATCTGAAGCAGTCTCCAGGTTCCGAGCTGTCAGCACAGAGTCCGACTCAGGGCTTGACAAACTGTGAGATCATTACCTGAGCCCAAGTTGGACACTCAACCAACTGAGCCACCAGGTGCCCCTAGCCTCCTTTTTAAGAGCAAATGATACTGAGATAGAACATCTTAATTTCATGCAAAGGTCTTGATTCCTTTGATATGAGATATGCATTCTTGAAAAGATAAGTAAAAAGCACCAGTAGTGATCCCACAGCCAACTTTCAGTGCTGCTCTTGGAAAGGAAGTTCTCTGCAATGTGGAAATGAATACATAAAAGAAGAAAACATGAATTATGGCTTATTCTCATCTTTAAAAATGGTGCATTAGGCTGGTCTCTGAATTCATGATTTTATAAGTTGTGATGACTGAGCAAACATTTTTGTTGTTTTTGCCTTTTGTTGGTAATGGTATCAGTCAGCTTTTACTAGGGATGCTGCGATAACAAACATCTCTGAACTCTTCATGGCTTACAACAGCTAAGTCTTATTTCTCACTCACAATGTGTTAATTGCGAGTCAGGTTCAGCTCTTCTTTGTGTGTCTTCTTTATCCTGGGATCCAGGTGGTAGGAGTAGTCCCAATCTGGGACATGCTTATCTTATAGCAGAGAAAAAAAGAGAGAATGGAAACACAAAATAGTTTTTAAAGCTACTGCTTAGAAAAAGCATGCTTCACTTCTAGTCACATGTCACTGGCCAAAGTAATTCACACAGTCAAGCCTGGTACCAATATGGTGGTTTAATCCTCTCATAGAGAGGCAGAGTAAATGATTGAGAATGTTAATATAATCTTTCACAGGAGTTTTCTAATGAAGACCTAAAATACTGCTACTGGAAAGTTTTGGCAATATGTAATGAATAAACATTTAATAAAGAATGAATGTTTTTTAAAAGCATGTTTTATATATTTTTTAAAATGTTTATTTTTGAGAGAGACAGAGAGCGAGCGAGCGAGCCAGGAAGGGCCAGAGAGAGAGAGGGGGACAGAGGATCCCAAGCACGTTCTGCACTGTCAGCACAGAGCCCAATGCAGGTCTTGAACCCATGAACCATGAGATTTTGACCTGAGACAAAACCAAGAGAAGGACACTTAATTGACTGAGCCACCCAGGCACCCCAAGAGAATGAATGTTTTCAACTGTTCTGATGTGTTAGCATTATGTGCAAGTCACATAGTGCAGGACAAAGAGCCTGAAGTGGAGAATATGGAGTCTTTGTATGCCAACAGTTTACTGTGTGAGCTTAGACAAGACATTTAGTATCGGTAGGCTCCTATTTCTGCAAAACAAGGGTTTTAAATTAGATGACCTTCCAATGCATTATAAATAAAAAAATGTCTATACCTCTCTGGTTCCAAGTACACGACGGGTGGTGTGTCTGAGTGATGGCAGTACTGAGGGCTCAATTTGTGGGGCATCTTAGGGTGGTTCAAAAGCATTGCTCAGCACTTTACAGGCAAGTGGGGAGACCTAAGATCTTCACTCTCAGCTAACTTCGAGGGGATGGATCTTGTGTCTAATTTCTTCCCACTGAAGCCTTGCCTCTTGCCCACATGAGACTACAGTTCAGTTTAAAAGGAATTTTCATTCTCAGTTCACTTAGCCAAAGGGCAAGTTCTGACAAGGTGGCTATTTGAGTGTTGTTGATGAGTGATGATGAAAAAAAGCAGCAAGCAGTAAGATGTGAATGGAAATCTTGACTACAGCCTGGTCCTAAATGGTTAGTTTTTGAAAATAAAAAATTAAGAAAAAGAAATCAGGCTTTGAAAAACCTCATCTATCTGCAGCTAATTCTGTAGAACTCTTCGTGTTGGATGAGCTTCAGGAGTTATGGGAGACTTGTTCAGTGAGCAGCTAACCTGAACCTGTCAAGATTTTTTTCTCCCTGTACATCTATTCCCGTTTTCCCTCGCTATTTAGATCCAGTTGGCATGTGTCTTAAATTAGAATCACTCAGCTCTTTTCAGCCAGATTTTCAGCTTAGATCAGATTCTATAGAGCTTCAACCACTGAATTAAAAACTTGACCAAGTTCTGTTTGACCTCTACATGCCCATTCATTTCAATATAAATGGTTTCATATAGTTTTCAATAGGTTTTCTGAAAATGGTGGCTTTGGACTATTCCCTGTAAGCTAAACACATCACTGTCATTGTTGTCACTATAGCAGTTAAGATATTACTTCAATTTAGTGGACTACTTTCCTCTAATGTGTTAAAGCACTTTACAAAGACATTGTCTCTCAGGGATGCCCTCACACATGTGCATCAGGAGAGAGATAAACCCAAGGATATCCACTGCAATATTGTTTGTGAGCAGAAAAATAATAATGTCCAAATATCCATCAATAGGAGAATTAATAAATATATTGTACTCTAATCATACAATATTCATGCAGCAGTTAAAGTGAATGAACTAGAGGGGCACTAGGGTGGCTGAATCTTGATTTTTGGCTCAGGTCACGATCCCAGGGTCATGGGACCCAGCCCTGAGTCAGGCTCTGTGCTGAGTGTGGAGCCTGCATGGGATTCTCTCTCTCTCTCTCTCTCTCTCTCTCTCTCTCTTTCTCTCTCTCTCTCTCTCTCTTTCTCCCTCTGCCCCTTTCCCCAACTCACACGTACTGTCTCTTTATCTCTCTCTAAAAAAAAAATAACAAAGTGAATGAACTAGAACTACATGTATCATTATGAATATGTATCTCAAAAACCTGTTAGGTGAAAAAAATGTAAATTGCAGAATTATACATACAGTATAAAAAGCCATTTACTTAAAGTTTAAAAACACAATAAAACTAAAAATAAAATGTAGAATAAGGGTTCACAAAAATTTTGGGATAATGGCTACCTCTGGGGAAGGAGGAGAAGATATACACAGAGGGATTGGTTTTTTTGTCTCTAATGTTTTGTTTCTCAACAGAAAAAGGAAACCTAAAATCTTGTAAGAAGTTAACCTTGGCTAAATCTTGCTGGTGAGCATGAAGTTATTGTAAGAGTTACCTTAGGAGGGCGACCAAGCGGCCATTTTACTGTGGGTCGAAGAATAGTTCCAGGCACCGCCAGGGACCGACGACCCCCACTCTCTGATCTGGAATGTCTCACACCATTTGAAATATAGCCTACCATGGAATTCCAGTATCCCCTCACCCTGCAAAAAGGAAACAGCCAATACTATCCTGCCATGGTCCAAAGATGCCCTTATTTGGCTATCTGCCCACCCGAGATCAAACCCGGAACTCTTGTACCCATAAAACACCTTGCCCTCCCGTACCAGGTGCGACTTCCCTGACTCCCCACTCCCAGAGGCACGGAACCTCGCCCGGGAACTGCAGACTCCAATAAAGGCTTTCTTGGCTCCATAACTTGGTCTTTTCTTTCCTCTCATCTCTGCCTCCATCTATTAAATCTTACAGTTATTAGTTATTTTTTTATGCTTTTAGGTATATGGGAAATATTTAATAATAAAGCCATTCATCCTTCTTCCCTACTATCCCCCTTTTCCTCCTACCAACCTCCAAGAGGTGTAGTAGCATTGCACATGAGAAACAACTTCTAGAAGACTGGGTTAACTTTATGTGGTTTGGAGAAGGTGCCCTCTTCTTTCTGTTCAATTTAAAAACATCACCTCAAAGTCAGATTTGAAATTGGTTTTGAAAAAGAGCTGGACACTCAGGGCCTTTCTGTTCACAGAGATCTGTTGCACACATCCCTGAGGCTCTCCCCCCACTTGTGCTCCCTCCTTGCTGGAAATCCTCTAATGGTCTCCTCTTGTCCTCAGATGAAGCCGCAGATAGCCTGCAGCCCTGCAGCCTCTGGCCCCAGGCTTCTCCCCTCCCTGTTGGACCTCAGTTCTCTTTTACCACATTCCCAGTTCCCTCCCTTCCGTGTCTTCACAGGTCAGCAGCTCTGCCCGGCTCACCCTCACCCCTCATCTCCCTTCAGCTCTGAGTGCTTCTTTAAAGACATCTGCCCTGACCCTCTCTCTGGGGTCTGTGTTGGTTTCATTCTCTGCTCGATCCCACTGTTCCCAGGACACACGATCAATACATATTTATTAACTCTCACTATCCTGAAATTAGAATTGTAGAGATTAAATGAATCTGGCCGCACCCTAACACCCGCTTATTCCTCTTTATGAATGGTAAGATGTCTATTTATTCTTGCTTCATTTTTGCTATCATAAGACAATAATAAGTATAAAGTTAATTATCTTACTAGAAATAGTCTTACTAGAAATATCTTAATAGAAATTCCTACCATGTTTTTCAGATGTATCTAAATTTAATATTACTTAGTATTAGTAAGTGATACCTAATATAAAGGGAACCATGAATTCAGAATTAGTCATTATTTTTAAGCCCATTACCTATAAAATAGATGATCGATGCTCCAATTCAGGAGCATTTATTGGTAATAAAACATGTTTAGAATTTCCCTTGAGCTTAATTCCAGTATTAGCAAGCACTATGCATGGGGAAAAAAAATCACTGAAAATTCTACAGGAAAGTAGAAGTCCATCAGAAGCAGACTTGTTCTATTTTTATTTTTTTAATGTTTATTTTTGAGAAAGAGTGAGTGGTGGAGGGGCAGAGAGAGAAGATGACAGAGGATCCAAAGCAGGCTCTGCAGTGACAGCAGAGAGCCCAGTGCGGAGCTTGAACTCACAAACTGGGAGATCATGACCTGAGCTGAAGTCAGATGCTCACCTGACTGAGCCACCCAGGCACTCCAAGACTTGTTTTAAAGCAAGAGTTTGATTACTAAAGTAAAGACAATTTTTTGATTGTTTTATCAAACTATCAGTTTGATAGCAGTTCTTGGGAAGGATTCACAGAGTGGTGATAGAATCGGAATCTTCTGAGCTAAATAGTGCAAGTGAAAATTTACGGAGTGTCTCTCTTGCTTTTGTGTAAGGGGCTGAAAGTCTGCACATCTTAACAAGGTATGTCTAATAACACATTAATAACTCACAAATTGCCAGCTTTGGACTACAGACCTTGAGTGAAAGGGTCTTCATAAATTATACATGTCTGACAAATAGGTGATACATTTTTCAAATCACATAAGCTCCCCAGAATCAAGTCTGCTCTTTGGAGATAATTAAAGAAAATCAATGTGTGTTGATTGATAGATATTTGACTTGAAAACACATTCTGCACGCTGCCTCAGACAATGAGGCGCCGGAGCTTTGAGACTGTTCTCTGAAGATGGCAGGAGTGCGGGGACGGCTTAGTGTGCGGGGTGTGGTGCTTATTACTCTCCACGCCGCGTTCTCACCTCAGTGCTACCCCTGACCCTGACTTCCCACATTGCTGAGGGCAGCTGATCTGACCTATCTCTGTCTCCTTCCCTGAGTGAGAGAGTATGACTCTCTGTTTTAGTCTCAGTGGGATGGTGGGAGGCTTAATTCATCAATGTTGGCAAAGTGTTAGGAAGATGAGAAGTGCTGCGTCCATTCTAAGCAACATTATTGATTCAATTTTTTCCTTGTGGTTAATATAAAATTCTCCACGGATCAGATAATGGCTCAGGATTGCATAAACAGCCAAGAATTGCTGGCAGGAGAGATGTGGCCTTTGTTTTCCCTTAGGAGAATTGATGTCTGTAAAATGCCTTCAGTTTCTCTGAAAAACAAAACAAAACAAAACAACATTATTACATGATTTAAACTGATTATATATTGTTATTGCATTTTTATTTGCCCATCAGAGTATTTTCTTTTTATTCATTCGTTTTGGTTTGCTTTTTGGTAACCATCTATAATAATGTTGAGCCCAGTAAATGCTTTACATTATGGAAGGTCTGGATTGGTAGACATTTTGCTTTTCCATTCTGGATAATCCTGTTCGTCAAATAATAGTGCAAGCATATATATATATATATATGTGTGTGTGTGTGTGTGTGTGTGTGTGTGTGTGTGTGTTGTATATGTAGACATGTATGTATATATAAATATAAAATCTAACTTGCATTATCCATAATGCATAATCCTGTTCATTAAATAATAGGGATAAATAAATACATATATCATGTTAATATCCTTGTCTGTGTCTGTATTATTATTCTGAAGTAATAAATATGATAAGTAACTACTAATTATAATTTAGCTAATTCACCATTCTTGAAAAGATTTAGGAATTGCACTCCTAAAATGACTTTCCACAGGTATTTTAAAAAGCATATGAGAAATCTAGGCGGGTTACTTTATCATTATTTAAAGTGTAAACCTTAACTGTAATAATATTGGATCATCTAGCTTATAATTTATCAGACATGATTCTGGGTCCCTTTTGCATGCTTCCAAATTCCAAATATACCCTTAGAAGGTGGAAAATTCAACAGAATTGGTTATTGTAAAATGTAACCTGCAGAGGACTATAAAGATTGCACTGAAGATGAAGACTGTCCTTTGGATACATAGAATCTGGTTCATTTGTTTAAAAAAAATTGTTTCTTTTTTTTAATGTTTATGAATTTTTTGAGAGACAGAAAGAGACACAGCATGAGCAGAAAAGGGGCAGAGAGAGAGGGAGACACAGCATCTGAAGCCGGCTCCAGAGCCTGACAGCTCAGAGCCTGATGTCGGGCTCGAAATCACGAACTCTGAGATCATGATCTGAGCTGAGGTCAGATGCTTACCCAACTGAGTCACTCAAAAAATTTTGTTTCTAGTGGTATTATAATTATGGCTCTTAAATGGGTATCTTCCAATGATACACACTGGAAAAAGAAATCTGTTTCATTATCATATGGTCGTACTATTTATGGGTAGCTCAGCTATGAAAATAAAGGCTACTAAGGAATGAATTGGCTTGTTTTATTTTTTACTCATCAATTTATTTCCTACTTCATTTATTTGATGCTTGGTATGAACAAGATGCCATGAAATGTGTTAAAGACAGTCTTTACTCTTAAGGAAGTTGTGATCTAGTTGAATCAAAGACAATGTTCTAGAGACGAGAGATAATATAAATTACTGTGGCCAGGGGCTGGCAGTTGCCCCCCAACATCTATTCTCCTCTTCTTTTTCAGTAACAGAATTCTCGGTTTTTAGCTGAGCACATGGCCACCCAGAGTAAAGATGCATCTCCACAGCCTCCCTTGCAGCTAGATGTGGCCAGTGCCAAGCCTGGACAATGCTGTGTTAGAGGAATTGTCTTCTTGCAGCTTCTGAGACCCTCCCTTATTTGTCTGCTCTGCCCCCTTTGGCCCTTCTTTTTCATGTCTTTTTGCTCACTGGATGTGGATGTAACTGTCAGAGCTCCTGTGACCATACGGGAGCCTGCAGATGCGGGCCTCACCTAGGGATGGAGGAGTGAAGTCTAGAAGGATTCTGGGGCCCTGTGTTTATGGGACTGCCTTACTGCCCTGGGAAGCCTATCTCTGGGCTTCTATGTGAGAAAGCAATAAACTGCCTTCTGTTATAGGTGTCTGGTCCTTCCAGCCAAATATAATCTTGACAGGCGCATCCTGCAAACTGTGCATTTTAAGTGTGGGTGGGGGGCAATATGCAGAGCAGTGATCAGAATGGGGAATTGCCAGGAGGGAAGGCTTCCTGGAAGCATTTGCTATCCCCTCTCCAACTCTTCTCTCAACCTACTCATTGTTTCTTTCACCCCATCATTTCTTGAATGTGACAACACTTTCTCACTTCTTTAGCTTTGCTCATGCTGTTCCTTTTGCAATGCTTTCTGTATCTTCTTGCACGTTGAGTTAATTTTAAAATTATATTAAGTTACATAATCTCCATAAGCACTGAACACAGTTAATTATGCAAAGTCAACAGTACATTTAGCTGTTATCCTCATCATCATTACTGGCCAGGTCAAACTTTGCCTGTGTTCTCTCTTGAACACTTGTCCCCTTTTCTCAGAACGAACTGTCCCCTCAGTATCCTAAAACCTGGCACTAAACAATAGTCAGGGAACTGAACTGTTTGGGGGAAATGACTGGTTAGTTATTTGTGTAGCCACCTCTCAGGAACAACAGATGGGCAGGAGAATTAGGGCCTTCCAGCTTGCTTTCTGTGCATCCTGGCTGCTGCTTTGACATTGTGTCCCCTCCGTACCCCCAGGCTGCTGTTTCTATGGCCACTTTTCAGAGGCAAGACCGTAGCAACACAGCTTCAGCTCTGCTTTAGCTTTGCCTCCTGGATTCTGAGCTTTGCAGACATGAATTCTTATCTTTGTTATTTGGGAATCAGGAGAACAGATTAGAGTGTAGGCCTGGGGACAAGTAAGCTCTGTTTGTGAGATTACCCCACCTCTTTTTTTTTTTTTTTTTTTGATAACTATAGGACTGGTATTTTGAGACCAACTTTATGACTATATTGTGGTGCTCTTTGCTTTTCAGGGTTTTTCCCCAGGTGATTGCTGTGCCAGCATGACCCAAATGTAGGGCTTACTCTCAGACATGCCACTGTCAGCTCTGCTCAGGTGTCCACCTTGTGCTTTCCTCTTTCCAGCTTGTCCTTGTTGCGGTCCTGTGGGAGGGGAATGGTCACCTCAGGGTCTGTGCAGCTGTGCAGGCACTATTCTGGTGTCTGAGTTAGGCTGGCACAGATTTCTTGTTTAGTCTTTGGGAGTTCAAACACACTAAAATTATCTATCTATCTATCTATCTATCTATCTATCTATCTATCTATCTCCCATCGGGAATTATGAGGGCCTTGACACTCACAGGATGAGGTAGCTTTCACTCTAGATGGTGGTCTTTAGAAAAAGACACTGGTACTGTCAGATTTGAGGTTTTCAGTCATTGAAAAAGAAGGATTGATTTTGAGAATCATTTCCATAGTCCCTCCCTCATTTCTTGGTCTTGTTTCTGTTTAGAGAACTGAGTGAAGGAAGATGTTCATTCAGCTTCCCCCCATTGGTGCTGACATACCTATTCTGGTTAGTTTTTTGTACCATGTTCCACATGGGCATGTCTCACATTCCTGAGGCCAGCATACACAGGACCATATTTCATTGTAATTGCCTATTTCATTGAGGGCTTTTAAATATTACTTGCTTTACCCAGGAGGGCAAATTCTTATTTCCTTATTCAAAAGCTCTCTTCTGATAATAGGTGATTGTAATGTTCTTAATCTAAGCATATCCACCTGTGTTTCCCAAAGAGCAAAGTCTTCCAGGTGAATATTGGCTGTCCTTTTTTTTTTTTTTTTTAAATAAAGAGGCTGGGAACATTAAGTTCTAACATTTCTTTCAGTGCTATTACTTTTTGGGTCTACACTGAGAGGTAAGGGCATATTTTAAAATACAGTTAGTCCAGTCAGATGCTTAACTGACTGAGCCACCCAGGCACCCCATACTTGCATTTAGTAAACAATATCCTCTGAAAAGTAGAATTGAAAGTGTTTCTGGAATTGTTAAATTAGAAAATATGCTTTAAAAAATCCTCAGCATACAGTGTGTAAGGAACCACCTAATAGCTGTTAGGGTGACCAGTGACAGAGGTGACAAAGAGTTGTACAGAGAGTACAGCATCAAGTAGGACAGAGTTAATTCACTCTCCAAAGGAAAAAGAGGGGCCAGAAGTCAAAAGGGATGTGGGCCTGAGCTTCTGGTGGGTAGGACCTTTTTTTTTTCTTCTCAAGTTTGTGAGAGGGTTGCAGCTGGCCCATGGAGGGTGAAGGGAGAGGGTCGATTACTTGGCTAGGTAGAGCAGGAGGTGGGAGGTTTCTTGAGGGTCTGTTTTCTGATAATGAAGGGCACCATGACCTGGAAAAACAAAGAGGGCCAAGTACAGACACCTGTGAGCTTTGTCAGCAAGCTTGGCTAGTGAGGGGGCTTTGAACAGCACTCTTTTAGCTGAAATGCAAACTAAGGATATCTGATTTTTTTATAGGTTTTTTGTTGTTGTTTGTTTGTTTTTTTAAACCTGGATTAGGTGGTGTTTACAGAGCCGGGGCAAATCTGGCTTCTAAATACTTCGGAAATGCTTTGGAGTTTCACAGCTTTGATCTTACGGCATTGCACAGAAACCTCATGATCTTCCAAACAGCTTTCCTGGTTCATCGAGACGGGTAACACACACAAAATCTCTGTGTCTCTTATTTATCGAGCTACAGAAGAGTAGAGGAACTAATCATTTCGGTTTTGGAGGAAAGGCCCCCTCTCCGCGCAGTTGGAACTGCATGCCGTGCCCAGTGCAGAGCATTGTGGGAGCGACGAGGCAGCAGCCTGCGGAGGGGGCGGGACTCACGCTCCACTTTAAGGAGCACGCGTGGGCCAGCGCCGAGAACGCCACCACCTCAAGATCCTGTGACTGCAGCTGCCTTGGATGGAGTTCAAGGTTTTAGCACTTGCTGTGTGCCTGTCTCTCTGGAAGGCCTCCTCCAGGATGGAAAGGCAGGTAATTGAGTCCCTGTTCGGGAATAAAGGATCCTCAGGGAGCAGATGCGGTGTCAGGGTCAGGTGTTGAATGAACCTGGTATTCTTGGAAACTGTTCCTTGTTGGATTTCGAAGCCCTCACCAGTTGCAGTGAAGTGAGGATAGCAAGAGTTGAACCGACCCAGGTTAGCCTTGCTTACTGGGAATGACCGTCGAAGGCAATTTCCTTGGCGTTGCCCTGCTTCAGTCCTGGTCTTTAATTAGATCTGAATCCCCGAGATTGAGGGGAAGGCTGGGGAATGCAGAAAATCTCTTAGTTCTTTGTTAGGAAGCCAGGTGGCTGGGGACCATGTTTGCAGCGGTCATTGATTGTCATCCTGCGCCAAAATACAGGGTCCCGTAGGCAAGAGGGAATGGTACTACCCTGATTGGGGCCAAAAACAAACCCCCTAAGCTGCTTTCTCAGAGGATCGTGAAAACTGGCATTTTGGTCAGTCTTCTCAACACCCCTGCAAGGGTGTGTTGTTAGCTCTAGTTTACAGGCTGGCTATCTTTTTTTGTTTTGACATGACGTTAGAAAATGGCTAAGGAATAGCCGTCTCACTGTGATTCGCTTTTCTTCACCTGTCTCGTGGGTCGGTACAATAGTGCTAAACTAACAAAATGGCAGCTGTAGAATGGCATGCGGCCCACAGACTTGGTTTTTATTTGGTTTGCAGAGCATTTAGCATTTTGGGGGGAATTAGTTCCTAATTAATAAGTGGGAGACTGCACATAAAAAATGATTTCCAACTTTTCCTGGGAAGCCAGTTCTCATTTGATGACAGTCTGCTAGCACTGGGTAATGGCTACTTTTGTTAGTGGAGGCATTTGCTCACCATTTCAGTATGGCCCACATTTGCTCAGTTTTGTTCATTATCCATTCGTTCCTAGAAGGCATTTGGGTTTGAGACCCTTGACACATCCTCCTCCCCAGCGCCCACACTTGTCAGTGTCCCTTTTGCCAGAGGGTACAGCAGCCCTCTGTTCCTTTCCTGCGGAAAAGCTCCGGGCTTTATTGTTCTGCGGCCTGTGTTGCAGGTGTAGAAGTTAGGAAGCCAAGTGCTGACCCCAGGTAACTAGTGGGGTAACTTGCTGAGTGCAGGTGCTGGTTCTGAGTGCTGTGGTGAATGGATCTGGCCCTGCGGTTGTTCTACTTCGGAACTCCCTGAAGGTGAGGTCAATTACAGCCAAAAGCAGCGGCAAAGTATGTATTTTTGTTTTGTTTTTGTTTTTTGTTTTGTTATCCTCTTAGAGAACTGTGGACCTTCCCTATATAAAGGTTATAATAATAACAGAATTATTATACATATATTTAAAAAGCGTTTTAAAAATCATTTCTTTACACCCAACCATGAGCTACTTAAGTGAGGATTATTGTTGCCTGTGTTTTGCAGGTAAGTCCTAGAGAAGGGTCAGAGCACCTGCCCCAGGTCTCAGTCACTCAGCCCAGCAGGGCATCTGGAGCCTTTTAACATTTTTAAGTTTTTTTTTTTTTTTAAATGTTTTTTATTTATTTTTGAGAGACAGAGAGAGACAGCACAAGCAGGGGAGGGTCAGAGAGAGAGGGAGATACAGAATCTGAAGCAGGCTCCAGGCTCTGAGTTAGCTGTCAGCACAGAGCCTGACGCAGGGCTTGAACCCACGAACCATGAGATCATGACCTGAGCCAAAGTCAGACGCTTAATCGACTGAGCCACCCAGGTGCCCCTTAATGTTTTTTAAAAATTTAAAACTAAAATTTTTTATCTGCATCTTTCAGGGTCACAATTTTAACCTTGAATGTTTCTGTATAGAGCAATATATGTAATTTCTATGTGTTTACATATATATGTATATGCATATATATAGCCATAGTTTAGTGCACAGAAATTATCAGAATTATTACTCACATTCACCCTATCAATGAATAGGTGAATAAGGGACCCTAAGGAGGAAAAATCCCCAGGACTACTTATACTTGTAAATTTCTCAATTTAAACTTTTGGTACCCCGAACTACTAAATATTGAAAGCAAATACACTTTTAGTAACAAAAAAGGCCTTGGCACTTCTAAATATTCAGAAATTTGCAAATCACCATCATTCCTTTAATCGTATCCACATACTGTTATGTTCTTAAAAATTTTTAATTCAAATTGACACATCAAAAGTTAAAAATGTGTCATTTTAAATTTGAATTTAGGCTTCTCTCACTCTGCCCCTCCCCCACTAGTGTGCCCATGCACGGGTACACACACACACACACACACACACACACACATTCTCCAAATAAATTAATGAACATTAAAAACATTAATAAATATTATCAGCTTCTGTTACAAAATTTACAATTTTTCTTTACAGTGATAGTGTATCTTTGAATTTAATACTAATAAAGTCCTTTATTAAAGCGGTGAAAAAAATTTAAGAATAGTCACATCTCAAATAGAAAAAATTGAAATTAATCTGCTAGTTATATTTTTTAAATGTCCATGAAAATAAATATATAACTACTAAGTTAATTTTGCTTCATTTGCATATTATCTAAAATTATGGCACCTTTACCAGCCTTGGGGAAACTCTGCTTCTGATGGAAAAAAATCATGCAAATTGTAGCTCTTTATATTTGTGTCACCAGTGAGTTTCCCTTTCTCAGTGTTGGAAATCTATAATGTATAATAGGACAGGCATGGAACAAAATCATTGGGGGACTTAGCAACATCTGTGTGGTTCTCACAATCTGTCAGGTCATCCTAAGATTTTGTGTGGTGATGGGTAAAGCTGGTGCTTTGGTGGATATGGGATGTGCTAGGCACATGTAATGACCTATGTCCTTCCGCTGATCCCGCCCCAAGGCTGGGGACCTGCCTTCTTCACCTGGCTCTGTGGAGAAATCTGAGGTTATCCCTGATTGGTAACCTGTGTCTATAAGAACTCATAATAGGAACTTGTCATATGAATATTTATTTTCTCTAATCCAAATGTTAAACTGATTGAATCAATAGATGGTAGGAAAATATTCCTCATGTCTTGAACATTGAATTTAAATGTACTTTAGAATGGTAGCAGTAATTTACTTATTTTATATATTTAGACTTAGAGCCTTTTGAACTCAATTAAGCAAATTTATGCACATCATAAGGCAGTTATTAATTTGAACAAAAGGTCCTGACCTTTTTTAAATAGATTTCAAGTCTGAAGATAAAGTGAGAAAGTTTGTATGTATTTGTTTAAACGTACTGAAAGCAACACTAAAACTGACTGGAATTCTTGTGGCTTATGTGCCAGGAATTCACATGGCCTGGATCCCAGTGTCTTCCTAGGCACTGACTTTATTAATTGAGTTATCTGTATGGTTTGTATTGGTAGGCGAAGACGGGGCCATCTTACAAGATCCAGGAAAATAAGAGTTTGGGAGCTGCCCTTTGGGCTGCTTGTAAAGAAGGCTCGGATAGCTCAACCTTTGTATATGTCAGCTCAGTCTTTTGAAAACCAACAAAGGAATTGCTGTATAACATTTCTTAATACAGCTTTTGAAAAGTTTATATTCTTTAAATATGTTTACCCAACATAATAACCACTGTAGTCTTCTGAAAAACAATTCATAATTTGTACTTTGGGAGTGATTATATATTTTATATTTTTTATTTTATTTTATTAGAAAAATTTTTAATGTTTATTTATTTTTGAGACAGAGAGAGCCAGAGCGTGAGCAGAGGGAGGGCAGAGAGAGAGGGAGACACAGAATCTGAAGCAGACTCCAGGCTGCGAGCGGTCAGCCCAGACCCCCACATGGGGCTCAAACTCATGAACCGCGAGATCATGACCTGAGCTGAAGTCGGAAGCTTAACCAACTGAGCCACCCAGGCGCCCCTGATTATATTTTTTAAATGTAGGCATCCAGTCCAGAATAGCTCTCAGAGGATATGCTGCACATAGTACCAGGCTGCAAAGAGGGCTTGGATTAATAGACCATGGAGGCTATTTTTATCGAGAATTTAAGTGCATATTATTATTGCTAAACTGTATTAATAATAATATCCTACACATGTCCAGCATGTGTATGACATTTTAGTGTTCTACTGAGTGCTGTTGCATACATTGTCTCATTTGTTCCTTGCAGCAAGACTGGGAAGGAAGTTGGGATGTTTTTTTTTAAATGTTCACACTGAAATTCTTGGCTGGAGATTAAGTCCTAATGCTGGCGAAAAGAAGATGCGATAGAAACACAACCATTTTTTTTACTATATTTTTGACCAATGTCATAGCAATTGCTTAGATTGGCTTTGGACATGTTAATCCGTAGGGATTAATCCATATCATCATTTCTTATGCCTGGTAGGAGGAAAAAAAAGAGCAAAATATATGAGTGCTCTCTTGGAGGAAAAACTGCAAGAATAAGGGATCTACTTCCACTTTATAGCAATTAACAGCAAACCCTTGGATTCCCTGTTGAGCACTTCTGGATATCCTTCTTGTTTAAAAACACTTTTCTATATCTCTCTTGTGCCATACGTGGTAAAATCTGGAGAATCAAGTAAGCATGCAGAAATTGTCAGAGGAAACAGACTATTTTGGTATTATAGTCAGTAGTGATTAAATCTGGACTTATGTATTACTTATGTAATATTTGGGGCTTTCCTGGCTTACCAACAGCAACATGGAAACTCAGAAACAACAAGCTGCATATATATTGACAGCCAGGCTGGAACAGTGAGCCTAGACTCTGGAATCCTAGAATCTGTGTTGAGAAATATTTAAATAATTTATCGTAATGATTATTTCTACAGGATACAACTGCAGGATTAAATGATAATTTTATTTGACTTACATAAAGGGGAGTTATTACTGCAGTTACTTTTAAAGAGCTCCCTGTGTTTGCAGGGAGTATCTGAATTAACAGAAAATTGAGCGCCATTACTTATTAATGGGGTCCAGCTGATTTATTGGTGGTCTATCTGGCAATTAGCCATTCTGCATAGTGTCTTTTGTTTGGCCATTACTTTTTCCCTATTGAGTGCAAGCTCAGAGATGAGCGAGCACCTTGAACCAATGGGGAAGTTGCCTGTCAACCTAATAGGGCCTTGCATCATCTTAATTGTGAGTTATGATCTGTCTTGAAGGATATTTGGACACACTTAATATCTTTTGGATGACAACCACTGGAAGCAAAAGTGAAAGTACATGTTGTCATTGAACCACTAAAAATCTGTATTCAGTCACTAGATAGCCATTATATTATCTGAATCTCTTTGGACATTTATTTTATTTCTTAAAATTATACAATTGCTTTTGGCTTTTGTGGCACTTATGGAATGAATGGTTGTGAATGAACAGTAGCACAGCAAGGTATGGCCAATAGTATTTATTTCCAAGAGTCACTTTGGGATGCCTGACTTGTCCTCAGGAGAAATATCTTTTTGCTCAGCCTGCAAAATGTTGTAATAAAAATTGATGATTGATGTTGATTATAAGATTTAATGGCTGGGCCACAGTGGCCAATGCCATAAATCAAAGCAGCCCAAAGTTGTGATTGGCCACTAGAGAAGGTTCTAAGTAGGAGTGTTTTTTTAATGAGTCACTTTATTTCAAGTCTTTATAGTTTTGACTCCTACAGTTTTTTTAAACCATGTTTAAAACATCATTCTACAGTGGCTTAGATAAATTTTTAGTATAATTTGTTTTCACTTATCTTAGTATGCAGTTGTGGAAGAAAATAGTTGGGAAAACAGTTTAAAAGGTGGTTAGCAAAATGTTGATTAACAGAAACTTTGATCTTCTCAGTCCGTTTTTTGTTTTTTCTTTTTTGTGTCATGAAGAATGCTCTTTGGACATTGAAAGGTAGAATACACAGTCATAAAAGATGTGGAGGTTTGGAGATGGGAAGTGGTGTTTCAAGAATACTTCTGGCTTTTTGAAAGTGGTAGTGTGATACTCGGGGTCATAGAAGAACTTCCCTGTGAATTTTTCAAACTGATGCTCATAATTGCTGAGGAATTATTCTGCTCCTAGCTGTAGATAAGAGAGTTAATATATAAATAAATGTGATATCAAACAGGAGTTGGCAAACTATGGTCCATGAACCAAATCCATCCTGTCACCGGTTTTTGGAAATGAAGTTTTATTGGAACACAGCCAGGTGCCCACTGATTTATACTGTCTGTGGCTGATTTCATGGTAAAATGGAAGAGTTTAATAGTTGCAACAGAAACTACCTAACCCTTTACTGAAAGTCCTCTGGCCCTTGATAATAGAGCAAAATTGATGTTAGGAATCATACTCAATATGCCATGGAAACGTGGAGAGAAATCAATTAACGGTGATGAAGGAAGCCTTCAAAAGATGGTAGCAGTTAAGTTGGACCTTAGTGATATGATGAAAATTTCTAGAGGCCTTCTGCCTCTCTTTTCTCTTTTTTCATGCTCTAGCCTTCTTATGCTCTCTGTGTCTAGCTATATTTCTATAATTTTGTTGAAGTTTCCTTTCCAGTATTTCATAAAGGTTTGATTTGTATGCTTCATGTTCTAGTCAGTTTTGATATGGAAGTCAGCAAAAGTCTGTGAAGTTTAAGGCCAGGAAGTCGTATTACTATGGTGAAGTGGGAGTTCAGAAATTCTTCATTTCAGTAGGCAGTTATCTGGAGAGGGCCCCAGACCGCTATCTGGAAAAATGACCTAAGGGTGATGTTACAGCCTCTCCTTGAGTCTACTGCTGGCACAGAGTTGGGTGCTATTCTTGGCCATAGTACACCAGTGTGGCTCCAAAATTTCTTGAAATTCCATATTGTGGTACCTATAACTGTGTCAAATTAGTGAATCATTTCATTAACTGTATTTTTATACAACCCGCTAATGAAGCCATTATCTAATAGTTTGAACATAATTCCCTTTAGAATTTTCTTTACACTTCGTTAAAAATTTTTATAGTGTTTATTTATTTTTGAGAGACAGAGACAGAGCGCTAGAGGGGGAGTCTCAATGTGGTTCATAAACTCATAAATGTGGTTCAGAACACAAACAACTTAATATTATAGGGGCCATATCTCTTCCTAATAACAAATCCAAGCTTAGCCAGCATGTATATTTCCAAAACACATTCAGAAAAAATTTTAAGTTTTATAATAATAAAACTATAAAGAGGTTTCATCCTAATATATTGTTATTTATCCCAGATAATACTTTGCCTTTTTATCAGAAGCTCTCAGGGATTGAATCCAAAGCCATAAACAGTGGGGTGATTTTCTGGACTCTGGAAGGATTATAAAAAGGTTTCAGTAGAAAGGATTTTGTTACCCTTCAGTTGCCACTTTGGGCTATTATTTACTCATATCCAGGTCTTATTTAGAATCCCAGATGTAACGGAGTAAAAATCCTATTGTTTATGGTTCCTGAATCAATTGAGAGAAAGCCACCAGAAAAACCCCAATGGTTCTGTGGCTCTACAAAAATAGAAGTTCTGTCAGTTGAGAAAACCTAAGGAACAGAGCTTTTCTTTTCTTAGAACTAAACAACCAGTCAATCTGGCAAAAGCATATTCCAACTAGAAATACACATTTATCTTTTATTGTTGAAAACAAGGAAGAAAGCCTAGACTGCTGAAAATAGTTTTCTCCCTCACCAAATTAGCATGTCATGTAGGTTAATCTGTTGAACATCTATGAGTACCAGCTTTGTGCAAAGGCTGCAGTGGGCAATGTGAAGATGTGAGGGTGAGTCCCCTGTTAGTCCTGAAGAAGTTTTCTTAGTACATGGCTTTGCTTTGTGTGGTCCCTCAAGAACCTGGGAAAAGTGAGAGGAAGGTCTTGGAAGTTGAATTAGTAGATCTTCTCTCTTCATGAAGAGCAAACCAAATGTAATTTGGTGGCTTTGGTCTTAAGGGAATGGGACTGTCAGAATCATGACATTGGTCTGAGCAACAAAGCGAACTAAGCTTTCATTTAGCCTTGCATATCCTTTCCTCCAGTGCACTAATTGTTCGTTGTGATTCATACATTGTTCTGACAAGATGGCAAATGGAAAATGTGGAAAGTAATTAAAAAAAGTGTGTGGTTTAAATTATAATAATATACTGCCCTGAGCTGAATGCCCTTATCGGGGGAAAAGGGCTACATATGGGGGCATAGAGGACTAATAGTTTCTGGGTTTGTCTTTATAACAAAAATTCAGCTCCAGGAAATGGACTAAAGAGAGACTTAGAGCTTAACTTGATAGTTCTTGGAAGTTGAAATAAGAGTTCTGTCATTGGTTAAGACCAAATTTTCTAGGATGTTATTTATGTATATAAACTGATTAGGAGGGCTATGATTGAATTTATACATGGTTTTCCTCTGACCATGTAAATTTTGGCTTTTACTGAAGTAACATTGGAATGCTAGTCTTGTAAATATTCCTTTTTTTGGGTCAGGTTTTTATTTAAATTCTAATTAGTTAACATATCTGGTAAAATTGCTTTCAGATGTAGAATTTAGTGATTCATCACTTACATAAAACACCCAGCGCTCATCACAATGTAAATATCCCTTATAAATACAACTATACATCTCAGAAAGTGTTTCCCATAGACAAAATCTTTGGGAAATCAAATATTTGCCTATTTGGAACCTTTGAAAAGTACTTTATACAAATAACTTATATTTATTATTAAAATATAACAATGCTCATTACAGATAGTTTAGGAAACAGATAACTGTACAGATGACATTTCTTTGCATTCCCATTAGGCTAAGATAATAATCTCTGTTAATCTTCCAGTCTTATTTTTAAAAGATAATGTGTATATGTGTGTTTGTATGTTTACAAAATTTTATGCACTACAGTGTTTTGAATCATGATTTTTCCTACATTCCATTTCATTGAAACTTGTAGAAAAATGTGTTTTTAATGACCTCATAATATCCGATTTGGGATCTTGGCCATAACTTATTCGATCTATATATAGACATGTGGGGTTTCCCCACATTTTTGATGCACAAACATTTGACTGCAACCTATGGACTTCTCTTACATAGATTCTTTATTATTTAAAAATTCTGTTTTGAGAGACAGAGAGAGCAAAGGAGGGTCAGAGAGAAAGGGAGATATAGAATCCGAAGACAGGCTCCAAACTCTGAGCTGTCAGCACAGAGTCTGACACGGGGCTTGAACCCATGAACCATGAGATCATGACCTGAACCAAAGTCAGACACTTAACTGACTGAGCCACCCAGGCACCCCTTACATGGATTCTTTAAAGTAGAATTTCTAGGACAAAAGATTTGATGTCATCTTAAGAGGTTACGTTAGTACAAACAGACAAATGTTGAACAGTTGAACATTGAATTGAAGCAGATCTCGTTTTTAGAGTCAGGGTATTATTTTTGGATTATTTCTCTCTTTTTTTTTTTCTGTTCTGATTTGTTTTTCATGGTGCTAGAGTTATATGGCCTTTACAATGAAGGTCAAGATGCAAATTCTAGCTTGACTGCTTATTAGCTAATTGATGTTGATCAAATGACAAGCTCCTCTGTTTAGTGTTCTCATCTATGAAATGGGGTCAGTAATGGGTTTTCTGTGAGGATTAAGTGCCTCTTTCTTGCTAGAGACTCACGGAATGCTTGTTCCCTTTTTAAGGAGTGTATGGAGCTGATAAAGATGGGAACATCAGTTGGAGGATGAGGGCACCAAAAATGCTTGTAGAACTGTATTTTGAGATACTTACCTCATACTATTTAAAATTTACTCTAATATGAAAATTACAATAGACAAGCATCAAAACCATGTACCATTCAGTTATTTGATAACCCCACTCCAAGCAATTAAATAATTAGAAAATCCAAGCTACTGATAAACACACCAGAGGCTTGGCTTGGCTTCTTTCAGAGGGAAGTTGAGTCTCTGGAAGTGATGAGAAGCAAAAGTAAATGAGCATCTAATTAGGATGCTGACCTTTGGGCTGTGAGGCCATCTTAATGACAAGTCTCACTTTAATGAATTATAAAATCATAAAACTGGTAATAATGCATTAACAACAAAAAAAGTGGTAACTCTGATTTCTGAATTATCTTATTCTTTCATAGTAGACACTCATTGTGTTTTATTCTTTAATGTTTATTTTGAAAGAGAGAGAGGCCTTGTGTGCACATGTGCACATGAGCTGGGGAGGAGCAGAGGAAAGGAAGAGACCCTTTCTGGCAGTATCTCACAATTGTGAGATCATAACCTGAGCTGAAATCAAGAATTGAAGGCTTAATCAACTGAGCCACCCAGGCGCCCTGTGAGGTTAGAAGTCACAAGCCTTTTAACAGCTAACTTGAGGATTAATTGAGAAAGTTTTATAAATTTACTAAAAATGTATAAAGAATAAATAAAATGTACAATATTGCAAATATTATTTTCTAGTAATTCCTACAATAAACTGCATCCTAGATAATAGAACTAATTGAGCTTTCTCTAATTAAGTTTCATAAACTCACTATACAGAAAAGGGACAAAGCCTTTTGAAGAAAAAAAAAAGACTTGGTAATTAGAAATTGAGGAAGAAGTATAGAATTTTAACCCCTAAGAAAAATGACGAGGGATGAGAATAGAAATATCACCTATAGCCCCTTAGTTTTCTATGTATAGCTTTCCTATATGAATTAAATGTTACAAATACTGAATTGCAATGAGCAGAATCAAATAGTTTAGAAAGATGTAAGGATTAGCACATTTTTAATCCAAAAATAGGTTGTATTCTTTAGTATACTAAAATGTATGATGAACATTTCCTCCAGAGATAAGGCATTTGTTTTTGGCTGGCTGGATTTGCAGGGTCAAACGAGGAGTCAGAAACCAAACAGTAATTTGAGAAGGACAGGTTTCATATAAAGAATTAAAAACTGTAACAGATGATTGGAGTAGTGAGGAATTGGTTAGTAAGAAGTAAATAGAACTCTGAAAAATTTTGGACTAGTAGATCCAAGGGGTAATCACTATATCTAGCATTGAGGTAGAGTAACCAAGGAAGGACCCCATCTAGCCCCAGAGCTGCGATACAGACCTCAGCGGAGAGGGACTGACCATGGCTGATGGAAGCTAAAGTCACTGAGGTGCTGTGCTGGCAGAATTTACTGGAAATTTGCCCTCTGGGATTGAGGAAAGCATCCATAGGAAGGGGTCATATCTTGGAACTTGCCTCAAGGCCATCCAAGGGGAGGCTGGGGAAAGCCATTCATGGCGGGGGGGGGCTGTTGAGGGAAGCTTTTGGCCACTGGGGACTGCCCGGTGCTGTATGTTTACAGGAGCTGGGTGCTGGAGAAGCTGCTTATGTTGCAGGAGTGGTTGCTGGTGAGGCTACGTGTGCTGCGGGACCTTCGTGAGAGGAACACACCAGGCTAGAATAGGAATTCCTTCCTCCTCCAGTGTACCTCCAGCACCACCAGGTGACTTAGTCCATCATGTCAGCTGGCAACAGAGAACTATTTACAGATTTCAGTACCATAGGGGAGTCAATAAAGGGTGGATCTGCCCCTCAGGGCATTGATGATTGCCATAGTGTAGGCCCTTGGGTACTCAGCTTCCATATACACTCTTCTACACACATTTGAATTTCTGTACAACAATGAACAAATCCCTTTTATAAGTGAAGAAGATCTTACCCTTTTCCCAAAATAAGGGGACACACAGTCCCAACAGTCATTGTATATATCATTGGCTATATTAACTACTCATCAAATTCTGTCAAAGACCCACAGAATATTTTGTTACTTGCAAATGAAATTGTAAAGTTAACGTCTAACAACTTCTATATAAACTAAAGATGAGAAGGAGGTAGAAGGAGAAATTTGTCAGCGTATGTAAATATAAACATACATATAGCAAGCAAAGAGAAAATATTCAAATCCACTCTAGACCTTGTTTCTCTAAATGGTAGGAAGGCTGTACTTGCTCTCAGTGGCTTCCTTTTCCCACTACCTTTATTATGCTTCCTCTTACTTTCTGTTAGAACCTCAGGTGGTTGGGATTCCTTATCTGGTGAAGTAACCCAGGTCTTCTCAAGGGTCTGATTCCTCAAGTATCCTTCTTTCTTTTTTTTGTTGCTATAATTTTACATTAAGCTTTACTATTGTTTTTAGAAATACTGAGAGACACTGCAAAGAATCTCCTGTGTTCCAGAAATAGTTGTTTTTGCTCTCATTTGTACCAATAGCCTAATTTCCCCTTGGTAATTGGGATCAGTTATTCCAGCCAGAAGAGTATAGTCTTTTTTTTCTTTTTTTCCCTTTTCTCCCTGCTTGTTGGTTCAGTGGCATAGACCTAAAATGGCCAATCTCATTTTCCAGCCCAGTGGAACCATTGTTGTGCCCCCGATTGAAGCATTGCCCTCTGGCAAACTAAGACCTCTCAACTAGCAAAACTCAGGTTGCCAGGATAGGAAGCAACAATTCTGGGAGTGACTGATTAGCTATAATAATAGGTGGAGCCACTCCCAGGAGGAGGGTCCTAACTGGTGTTATAACTGAGTCTTCAATAAATTATTCCACCTTTCAACTAGCCGGTTTATTTTATGGGAAAACCCCATTGCTATACTTCCCTGTGGAATAAGTTCATTGATCAGAAGCCACAGTACGGAGAATGCTATGACTATGCATAACACGTTCTGTGGGTTTATGGGTGGTGATCTCCACTACCACTTTCCCCTTCAGCAGAGCAAGCAAATCCTTACATATCCAGAATAGGTGTCTATTGCAGTGATGATGAATCTGTGCTCCATCCACATTGGGTGGAGTTCAGTGTAATCAACTTGCCACCTAGTGGTGCTCTGTACTCCTGGAAATGGTGCCTTAACTGGGGATCAGTGCTGATCTCAACTATTGACAGATTAGTTACACTTTGCCTGGTCATTTCTAGGGAAAGTTCATGTTGAGCACATACACAGCCTCCAGAGTCACTTTACTCATGGGCCCAGTGAGAAAGCACTGGGTGACTGAGGAAAGAGAATGAATGGCATAATTTTGCCATCTGATTACTAAGAGTTTCCTCTGCAGTGGATAAATATGGAGATTTGTGGAACACAAATATCTTTCTCAGTCACTGGCTATAGGAAGCCACGGAATGAGAAGACATGGATTAAACCATGAATTGGAGGCAATGCAACTGGAATTGTGTTGAAGTCTGAGTGACTTGTTAATGCAGCTTATGGAGTAGAGCACTGTACTGTTAACCAGGTGCAGACCCCAAGTGCCAGGAGATGATAGCAAAGATCATCACAAACTCTCCCACCAGGAGTGGAACTCAAATAGTTCTACCCCACTATATCTTAGCATTGGAGTTACCAAGGAAGACATGACATTGTCACACACTGGATGAAATAGTGCTTTTCTTCCATAGAGAAGAGACAGAGCAAGATCAGTTCTAGTATGGTGCTTTGGTCTCTCATGACTAGTGGGTGCTCCCTGGCACCCAGTGAAGGGAAATTGGCTTACATGCACCTCTGTCATGCCTTAGCACAAGGACTTCTCCCCAGTCATCATGGAGTCAGAAATACTGAAAGCTAGAGCCATGCCTTTGGGCTATTAATGCACACACTTAAGGAGAACAAAGGAACACACAGTGAGCCTGAAACAGGAAAAGATATTACCATATAAGGCAATAAGCTCAGCACAGGCTGCATGAGTTCTTTATCTCCTGAGAAGGGCATGTTCTGGACCCAAGGCCTATTCTAACTTGGCTAAGGTGGGATCAAAAGATTGTGCCCAGGAGAATGCCTTTCCCAGCACAACTTTTTCAGACCTTCCAAGCTTGCTTCATTTTTGTTTTATGATGGATAGATTGCTACTGCACATGCTAACCTATGACTAGATAGCACCCAGTTCATCATGGGGAGCTCAGGCCTCATGGTCACCTGCTGTCCCATGGTTAGGAGTTCAGTCTCTGTCAAGGCCCAGTAGGAAACCAGAAGACATTTCTCAAAAGGATAATAGTTATCCACAGAAAAGGGCATACATTTTCTCCATAATCCTCGTGCTCTGTATTGTGAGTCCCTGTTGGTACTTTTCAGAGTTTCTACACAACATCCCTATTTGCCTTGAGATTTCAAGTGTCATTGAATTGGCTGGAAAATAAAGGTCAAGTGGTAGAGGGGCTTGTACTGCAGCCTAAACTTACTGCAGTGTCTTTTCTTGCTCTGGTCCTCACTTGAAATTGGTAAACTTCTGCATGGCTCTCTAGAGGAGTTGAAGTAGCACACTGAAATATGTGTTGCTTCTGAAGTTAAAAAAAATGCCTCTCAATCATTGTGCGTTTTATTCGGTGGTAGGTGATAGGAAGTGCAAGATCTTATTTTTAACCTTAGAAGATATATCTCAACTTGTTCCAGACCATTAAACCCCTAAAAACTTCACTGAGATGGTGGGGAGGAGTTCTAAAATTTTGGGGGGCTTATCGTCCGTATGTCATACTAAGACATTAAATACTTGTTCCTTTCTGCTCATTAGATCCCATCAGCATAATCTTGTCAGTATAGTGTGAAGTTAGTGGAATATCAAGACAATTAAGATCTCTGCATATTATATTATGAAGAGAGCAAGAAAATTTATTGGGTATTTCCTTGTTTTCCAGTCTGCAGACACTCCAATAAATGGTCACATGTGTTCTGGGGAAGATGTAGAGAAATATTTATAGTGAGAACTTAGGGTCTCTTTTGAGGCAAATTCCATCACAAATTTAAATAGCTAGGAAATCTATAGTTGCCCTGAAGCAAGACTGTGAAGATATACTTGTCTTCCCTTTGAAGTAAAATAAACTATTTTTTAAAGTTTATTTGTTTTGAGAGAGAGTAAACAGGGGAGGGGCAGAGAGAGAGGGAGAGAGAGACTCCCAAGCAGGCTTTGTGCTGTCAGTACAGAGCCCAGTGTGGGAATCGACCTCATGAACTGTGAGACCATGACCTGAGCTGAAACCAAGAGTCAGATGCTTAACTGACTGAGCCACCCAGCTGTCCCCAAAAAAACTCTTTCTGATGGTCTTTGCAAATTACCATGGAAAGAAAGGCAGTTGTTATGTACCATGTGACAAAGGCTGTTTAGTTGCTTAGTAAAGATACTACATCTGGGTCAGCAGCTGCATTTCTGATCACTACTTGGTTAAGACTGTGATAATCCACAGTCATTCTCCAAAATTGATCTGATTTCTGCACAGGCCAAATTGGTGAGTTAAATGGGCATGTGATAGGTACCACCATCCTTGCTTCTTTTACAACTTTGATGGTGGCTTTAATTTCTGAAACTCCCCCAGGGTTTCTACCTCAGTAGGGAGGGGAAGTTCCAATAGCTTTTACTCCACAGAGATATACTTTCAGTTGCCAAATGTGTCTATTCCAATTACACATTTGGAAATTGGGGAATAACTGCAAGCTAAGTCCATAGGCTGGATGGGCCCACTGTAATTTGAAAATAATGTAAGCACTGTGAACCCCTCCATAGCTCACAGTGATATTGTCAGTTTTTTAATTTTTTTATTTTTAGAAATTAGTGTCAGTTCAGAGCCAGTGTTTAGTAATCTTTGAAATACTTAGGTATTTCCTTTTTTCCATTGTACTGACATTGGAATATTAATGGCCACAGTCTTTTGGAGAAAACTTGGGGGAGTTTTTATAGTGAGAACTCATGGTCTCTTTTGAAGCAAATTCCATCACAAACTTAAATAGCTAGGAAATATATAAGCATTAACATTTTTATCTGAAACTCTGTTTTATTGGTTAATTTATCAATAGCATGGTAAACATTTACTCTAAAAGATACAGCATCAGGAGAAAACATTTGTCTGACTTTTCTAGCTGAAATTAGAGTCTGGGACATTTCAAGGGCATCATCACTTAAACCCTGGTTCTTTGCAGACTTGCAGAATAATACTTATAATGACCCAGATCTGATATTAGAAACAATAAAATAAAAGCCAAAAGAATCATTCTTTTACAAATCAGAAACCATCTGATTATTATGACAAAGGTCTTTGTAGCCAGCAAAGGGTAACTTGTCATCTTTGCTCTAGCTGTGAAACCTTTCAACAAGTTACCTTTGAAAAGTTACTTAGGGCAATAGACCAAACATGTATTTCCTGACTATCTGAAAAGACAAAGCAATAGTGAGTGTAGACATTTTAAATATAAAAGCTGACCAATTTAAGGTGAGCAAGGTACTCCAAAATGTTAGGGAAAACCTCAGCCCAGTTGAAAACTGTAGATTCAGTTATTCACTCCATTGCCTATTCTACTAGTTCTACAAATTGCACCTAGAGAGCTTGGCTTGAGGGTCACATCCTCCCTTTCTGAATGTACACTGTTACTGCTAATGAGCAAGGACATGGCTCAAAGTGGGTAAGAAGCGAAAAGCTTTGGAGAAACCACAAACTGGAAAACCTGACAAATAATTGACAGTTTAGCAGCCTATGCAAACATTGTTCAGAAGCCTGTTTCTACAAGTACAGGGGGCAGAACATTACTTTCCTGGGAGGAACAGTGACCTTTGGCATTATATGCTAGAAGCTTTTACAGTTCAGATGGACTCCCATTTGAGGGAATACCTTATTTAAAACGGTTCATTTGAAATATTTGTTGCTAAGGTTTATGTGCCTAAGGTCTTTTTTTTTTTTTTTTAAGTATTTATTTATTTTGAGAGAGAGTACTCACACACAGGCAGGCTCCACACTGTCAGCACAGAGCCCGATGTGGGGCCAGAACTCATGAATCATGAGATCATGACCTGAGCTGAAATCAAGAGTCAGATACTTAACCAGCTGAGGCATCCAGGCATCCCTGCATAAGGTCTTTTTTAAGAATAAACTTGTTTCTGGGCACCTGGGTGGCTCAGCCGGTTAAGCGTCTGACTTTAGCTCAGGTCATAATCTCACAGTTTGTGAGTTCAAGCCCCGCATCGGGCTCTGTGTTGACAGCTTGAGGCCTGGAGCCTCCTATGGATTCTGTGTCTCCCTCTCTCTCTCCTGCCCCTCCCCCATTTATACTCTGTCTCTCTCTCTCTCTCTGTCTCTCAAAAATAATAAACATTAAAGAAATATATTTAAAAAAAAGAATAAACTTTCTAGTTTTAGGTAATTTTAAAATCACTGGTTTCTCTTCTTTTCTCTAATTTAATAATAGATACTAATAACTTAATTGATATTTTACCTGATTAAAGCTTAGATCTTGCTTGCTTTTTAACATGCTTCCATGTATTTAAAAATAGTAAACACTGGTGATGTTGCATTACTGGAATTTTTTCCCCTCCATTCTTCATCTCTGACCACTCTCACTAATTATAAAATATGAAATGACCAAAAAAGAAGATTAGGAAAATGATTTCTATGACATACCACGCACAGGATGTTACACTTTAGAAACCCATTTATATTTTTAAGAGCCAGGATCACATTAGAATATAATGGGGTATTGGGGCCCCTGGGTGGCTCAGTGGGTTAAGCATCCAACTTTGGCTCAGGTCATGATCTCACAGTTCGTGGGTTGGAGCTCTGTGTCGGGCTCTGTGCTGACAGCTCAGAGTCTGGAGCCGGCTTCAGATTCTGTGTCTCCCTCTCTCTCTGCCCTTCCCCCACTTGGGCATGCTCTCTCTCTGTCTCTCTCAAAAATGAATAAACATTAAAAAATTAAAAAAAAGAATATTATGGTATATATATAATTATTTATATTTAGTAATTATATATATATATATATATAATTACTAAAACTATATATAGTTTTAGTAATTAGCTTCTATTGATTTTGAAAATGATAATCATATAGAGACAATTTTCTACACTAATGTTTCTCCTAATCTTTTCCAGCTAAATGTTTGTATAATCTCTGGACATAATGGATATTATAACTTTCAAATAATTTTGTGTGTTTGTGCATTCATTTCAGAATCATATATTCAATAGTTTTGGACACATGCATAATAACATTTGCATTCTTAAGAAATTTATTTCTTTTGGCTTAGTAGTGTTATGGTCATTTAACTCTTTTGGGGGGTGGGTCATATTTCATAATATAAATAAATTATCAACTTGCTACTCAGTTATAGAAATGCCTTAATATTCATAATATGAGGCACTGTAAAATGCTATTTCCTACTTCAAGAGGATTAGGGATACTTTGGGGAACGCTTATGTGTGTATAAAGGTCTCTGTAGAGATCATCGTCTTTAGGCAAGATATGGGAAAATGTTAGCACAAGGAGAGCCCAAGATGCACATAGGCACTCATAGATGACCTCTTACATTGACTAGGTCTTGGTCTCTAGGTTCTAGAAAGTGGCATCTTAAGAAGGAACCTGCACAAGTAAACTGTTAATTGGAGAAGACTTGGGCAAATATCTTGGTTTCTGAGGTGGAAAATGGTAGATTGTGAATACGGTAGAATAGAACCAGTATAGATTTTCTAAGGAAAGTCTTGGTGACTTAATAAACAAAACATTGGCTAGCTATTAGAGATGCTTTCAGTTAGGTTGGATCACATGAAATTGGTGATACTGGAAGACTTTTGTCTTAGAAAAATGATAATTTCATAAGATTCAACCTACTAAGTACTGTGTTTTGCTATTAAGGAATTTTTAAAAAGTTTTCCAAGATTGAGAAGATGGAATCTCACCTGGATTGGCTCTTTCAGCCCGAGGCATGGATAATGGCTCAGTGTCAATTTGACTCATGTCTCTCTCTGAGTTCTAAAATAAAGGGCTCTGACTTTGGCTCCAGCCTGTCCAGTGTTTTCATCAGTGTCTTAGGTAAAGCTAAACAAAGCAGACTTATTAAATTTAGAGGGAACATGAATTAAGAAGTATAACTAATGCTGAATTTAGACTGCAAATGACCTCAACTAACTGAATTTCAAGGCTGATTCAAAAATTAAGTAAACTGCAATGGATGGAGATTCCTAAATTGAGATTTGTTTCATTCACTGGTTTGTATTGAATCCCTACCATGTACTAGACACTGTTGCAGGTATTGGCTTTACAGTGATGAACAACTCTGCTAGGGTCCTACTTTGGAGGTTGGGCTAAAAAAGTAGACAAAGACCAAGTTGTCCCTTACCCCAAATAGTAAAGGAAAAGAAAGATTCTCAATGCAGCAGGTTCTTGTGCAAGAATTCTGGGGGCTTTTGATTATCAGGAACTTCAATGCCACAAATTTTCTGGATGTGTTAGGAATTGTACTAAAATTGTTAAGCTTGTGGTATTTTTGCTAGAAGAAAAATAACCGGTGAAATCTTAGGATTTGTAGTCATAAATGCAATATTCAGCCCTTTGGAAGTGTTTGACCACAGTTTCCTGGGCCTGAATGACCACGAGGGTTATTTAGGGTGGGATGGGTGGGAGGGATAACATTTTAAAAGAAATGTTGACAAACTGGAATGTACCTAGACAAGGGGAATCAGGATCCCAGTGGCTCTGGAAGTCATGTATTTTAAGAAGTAGCTGAAGGAACTATAGAAAAACACACTAAAGGGAGACATGGTAATTATCTTCAAATATTTGAAGAGATGACAAGTAGACAGGGAAGGAGCTTATTC
>NC_043704.1:104073983-104100358 GCF_006229205.1 Suricata suricatta | reverse complement strand
AGGCACATGAAACAATGCTCAGCATCACTCATCATCAGGGAAATACAAATCAAAACCACACTGAGATACCACCTCATGCCAGTCAGAGTGGCTAAAATGAACAAATTAACAGACTATAGATGCTGGCGAGGATGTGGAGAAATGGGCACCCTCCTACACTGCTGGTAGGAATGTAAACTGGTGCAGTTTATATGGTTTATATATACAGTGAGGAGGTTCCTCAAAAAATTGACAATAAAACTCCACTATGACCTAGCAATAGCACTGCTAGGGATTTACCGAAGGAATACAGAAGTGCTGATGCATAGGGGCACCTGTACCCCAATGTTCATAGCAGCACTTTCAACAATAGCCAAATCATGGAAAGAGCCTAAGTGTCCAACTGATGAATGGATCAAGAAAATGTGGTTTATATATACAAAGGAGTATTATATGGCAATGAGAAAGAATGAAATCTGGCCATTTGTAGCAATGTGAATAGACCTCAAGGATGTTATGCTAAGTGAAATAAGTCAGGCAGAGAAGGACAGATACCATATGTTTTCACTCATAAGTGTAACAGGAGAAGCTTAACAGAGGACCATGAGGGAGGGAAAGGGGAGGAAACAGTTGGGGAGAGGGAGGGAGGCAAATCATAAGAGACTCTTGAATACTGAAAACAAACTGAGGGCTGAAGGGGGAGGGGGAAAGGGAAGATGGGCACAGAGAAGGGCAATTGTGGGGATGAGTACTGGGTGTTTTATGGAAATCACCTTAACAATAAATTATACAAAATATATATTGTAGCTTGTAATGAAGGTTAATATCCATTATCTCTTAAATTACATCTAAAATTAATATTTTTGTAGAATGTGTTTTTAAAAAGCAAATAAAAAAACAAAAAGCTTCAGTGAGCTCCTATTAAATTGTGCTAAACAATGAAAATTTAGTCAACATTCTTTAGCATTCCTCTTGATTAGTAACGTATTCATTTGTGGCTTTCTGATGTCACCCTGATGGGTTTTGCATACTTTGGGTGTCTGTGTGTCTTTTGAAGGAAGGCATGCTTTCCAGAATGTATTAATATTGATTGTCACTATATTATGGCCAGAGAGATTAATGTGCACTTCTTAGAATTTCACCCAGTTTTGTCCTGGTTGACAGAATTTGTTTTATGTATAGACATTGCAGATGGTCCCTTGCAGATATTATATGAGGGCAGTAGGAAGGTTCTGCCTAGAAATCTTTCCCATTTCTAGGATACCTGAAATTCCATTTTATGATATTTGCTACTTTGGGTTCAACACTGTCTTCTTTGACTAATCCTTCAAAACTATAAAAGGTTAGTAGGAATTGATTTCTCCCAGTTGTATTTGTTTTGTGTTTTGGGAACACATGTTATTTTAGGACTCTAAAATGTAAAAAAAAGTATATAAAAAGTTTTGCTGAAGGTAAATTCAAGTTACTTCAAAATTTTTGCTAATAGTCAACTTTGATGTGTGAAAGATTTTTTCTTTCAGAAATATTGTATTTCTTATGTTTTCTCATTTTTTCTGTTTCTGGTTAACCAATGCAATAGGTTATAAAATAGTAAACACAAAACCAGAATGATCCTGATGTTGCAAAAAAAAATTAACAAAGTAGATTACAAATACTGCACATTAAAACAGATTGGTCCCCTTTGTTTTATCTTTTCTTTCTTTCTTTCTTTCTTTCTTTCTTTCTTTCTTTCTTTCTTTCTTTTTTTTGCAAATGAAAGAAAACTTCTTAATGATCTGAGATAGACTGAGCTTTGGATGAACAATGATAGAAATATACACTGTATACTAGTTAAAGAGTAGCATTTCCAAAATAATTGAAAGCCTATACATATCAGAGACCTCTGTCTTTTGGAAATACATAGTAGCCCAGTCATTCTAGGACAGTAAATCAGTTTTCTGGTAAAGAACAGTTGTGAAAATAATATTAATTTGTGGCTTGAGAGAGATGGCTGTGAACTGAGGCTCGAGGCACTGAGGGATGATGATGATACTATCTCTGGCCTGGAGTGGTGCTGGTCTGAAGTGGATGGAGGAGAATGACACTATGGTGGGCTCTTGACGGGGGTTGGAGGTGAAGACAGCATTCATGAAAATAGTAATGTCTGGTGGCCAGTGAGTAGAAACAGGATGCCTAATGCTGCTTTTATTGTCTGGACTACCTTGCTGGGTTCTTTAGAAAGGTGAAAGGGTAATTTGCTTACTGATAAATGGATGCTGAACAGGGTTCATCTGAAATAAGGACAGATCAGCTGTGAAACTGAGCAACAATACAAGTTTATAGAAAAGCAACCACAGAATAGTAAATATTAAAAAAGTTCCTATTATTAAATAATTGTATCTCTTGTTGAATGTTTTTTTTTTCCTCTGTGATTTGGAATGGACCATTGCTTCCTTTCCTTTTCCCCAGACTCCTGTTGTTGTTAATTATGTGCCTAGCATAGACACTGGAGGGAAATGCACCAGAAGGTTTGCAGTGGTTATCTTTGGATAGAGGCATTGTGGGTGATTTTTATTGTCTTTGTTTTTGTTTTTCTCCATTTTCCAGATTTTCTGTCATGAACATTAATTACTTTTGTAGGATGTAAAATAAAAGCTGTAGTAGAAGCTGAGTGTTTTGATCTCAACATGAACATGTTTAATCTAGTTCTGCGAGCCAAGGAAGCTGTTTCCTTTGCACAAATTGGACTAGTGGGAAGACAGAGTTACAGTCTTCATAAATGTGTCAAATCCCTCTCCACTACTCTAATTGCTTCCCTAAAGGGCTGGAACTGTTAAATTATCAAATGCTTAATTTACTGCAGGGGGTAATTTACTTACCATGTAGGATTATATCAAACAAATATGTTTTATAATTTGTATTAGAAACCTGGCCCGTTTGTAAAAGACCACCCCACTGAAATTTGGATTTAGAATTTTATTTTATTTCCACAGTGGTTTTACGTTGTGAAAATCTCTGCACAGTAAGATTTGTTGCATATTCAGAGCACGTTAAGCTCCTTGACTTTGTGGACTAGGAACTTCTGGAATCAACTGGGTGGCATATGCTTTGTGTTCTTGTTGTTCCTGTAACCAAGGCATAAAGATCTGGCCCTTGAATCTTCTCCACACCTATTATCACTGCTTCTGGGTTTCTGCCGGTTGTGCTTAATTTTGACATATTGACCTGACTGGTGCCAGACGAAGTCTTTGGTCTTCTTTTTAATGATTTCAGGCTTCTCCAGAGGTCTGAGGATGGCCATGACACTGAGTAGGAGACGGCTGCCACCCCCACAGGCAGTGCCAAGGAAGAGCGATTTAGAATTTTACAACATACCAATGAAGAAAAATTGAAAAGGGGAGAGGCTTTTTATTGTGTTAAGAAATAAGACTTTTAAGTAAGTTAATAGCATTAACTTAGTTAAAAAAAACTGTTTTAAAAGAACTTTTAGCTCACTGTTAACACAGATGTTTGTGTAATCTCTGAATTAAAAAAAACAGAGGAAACTTTTTCTAGCTTAGGCAAGATTCTGCCAAATTTTATATACATATGTATATATACGCATTTTGAAATATTGTATTTATAATTTATTCATATGCTGCTTAACTTTAGAAAAGGATTTGATGAAGGTTATATCTGCTTTCTATTGAAGGAAGTATAGGTGTTTTGCTTCTTCAAGCAAAGATGCGGTTAGCTTATTCTTACTCATATGCCAGAACTTTTCTTTACTGTTTTTAAGCATAAGTAACCAGAAGTAGGATTACTGAGTCCAATCATGATGTTTTGGGGCTGTAGTTGTGGTTGTTTGTATTCTCATAGCAGAATCTGAGAGCGTGTTTCTCTGATTTGTCATGCTAAGTATTCCTCCTTCTACAGGTTTGTGCCAGTTACTTCACTGAACAAGAGCATCTTGCTTTTACCTAACTTTCATTTTTTGAATAGTGGTCCGGTCGTTTCTGTGGCCTTTATTTTGTTCTTCTGCCACTTGTCTAGTCATAATAGTTTTTGCCCAGTTTTTGATTGATTGCATTTTCTTATCAATATGTAATAGCCTTATATATTTTATGAACAATAATCGTTTACTGGTTATCTGGATTGTAGGCTTTTTCACTGCATATTGTTTGGGTTTTTTAATGGTATGTTTTATTAAAACAAATTCCTTAATTTCTATGTCATCAGGTATTTTCTTTTTTGGCTTTTCGGTTTCCTGTCTAGCTGAGAAAGTTCTCCTCAACTCCCAGTTTATAAAAATATTTTCTTTTTTAAAAATTTTTATGTCTTTATTATATTTTGAAAGAGACAGAGAGTGAGTGGTGGAGGGGTAGAGAGAGAGAGAGGGAAACACAGAATCTGAAGCAGGCTCCAGGCTCTGAGTTGTCAGCACAGAGCCCAATGCGGGCCTCAAACCCTGGACTGTGAGATTATGACCTGAGCCAAGCTAGAGATTTACACGACTGAGCCACCCAGGTGCCCCATAAAAATATTTTATTATGTATTTTCTATATTTTAGAATAATTTGTTAATTATATATATAAACAATTCATTTGGAATTTATATTTTTAAGTGGGGTGAGGTAAAGTTCCACCTTCTTTTTTTTTTTCCAAATGCATAACCAGTTGTGCCAGCATCATTTATAAATAAATTACTTTTTAAAAATTTAAATGCTACCTTTATTATTCCTCAAGGGCTAATGCATACTAGAAGAGATAATTAAAACACAGCCTCTGAAATACATATTTTTTTCCATCCAGTTGACTAATGCAATTTCATGGTAAATGAGATACACATGCATACACATGGACAGACTCCCCCAATATGACGCTAGCAGCCTTTTACCAGTTGCTCTTGAAATGTATATGGCACATGTTGTTCACTAATGAATCTGGTTCACTAGTTTTTAATCCTGAACTTTTTGAATTATAGCTGGTCCAGAAAAGTAATTTTTTACTACTGGACATTTTTGGGCATAGTAGCCCATGTAGCTTTTCAATCATAAATTTTTGTTGACACTATATGAATTTTAAACAACAAAATCTATTATCTAAGCACCTTAAGGAAGGGAATTAGTGTCTTTTTTATTGTTTATGTATTTCCTCATTTTAGCTTGATCCAGGTTCATCAGATACATTATACACAGTTTGCTTTTGATTTAGAGCTATTTTATGATATATAGTGCTCAAGTAAATAAAGTTGTATTGGCAATATTGCTAGACATAAATATAACCTAAAGTCATGAGATTTTATAAGCTGACAGAGGTTTTTAAATGGCAGAATTCTTATTTAATGTAATGTTCTTGATCTTCTCATTTAAGAGGGTAAATTGACTTGAAATTATTTACACCAGTGTAGCAATTGATTTAATGGACCATTGTCCCACAAGTTTATAATTTACCCATGTGACTGGATTAAAATAAGTCCTTAAAGAATGTATTCTAGAAGGTAAGTAGGTATATATAGGATTTTTTACTATAACTTAGAAATCTTAATTTTCTCTATTTTAATTTTGAAGATAGGTAATATAAAAAATGTATATTTAAATGATTTTTGGTTACTTATTTTATCCCCAACAACTGAGGAATAAATGAGATGAAAAGAAAGGACTTTTAAAAGTTTTTTTATTGAAGTATAATTAATATAATGTTTTGTTAATTTTTATATTTATTTTATATTAGTGTATTAGCATACAATATTAATGGTTCAACCGTTTTATATATTGCTCGTGTTCACCACAAGCATTGTCACTGAGCAATGTAAACACAGTGTTACTGACCATATTCTCTATGCTGAACTTTTCATCTTTGTGACTTATTTATTTTATAACTGGTAGTCCGTACCTTTTAATCCCCTACCCTACCACCTCCCCTCTGGCAACCACCAGTTTGCTCTGTTTTTCAAAATCTGTTTGTTTGTTCCTTTGTTTTTTAGATTCCACATGTAGGTGAAACCATACAGTATTTGTTATTCTCTGTCTCTTACTTCACATAGCATAACGCTTCTAGGACATCCATTTTGTTGCAGATAGTAAGGTCTCATTCCTTTTTATGGCTGAGTGATCTTACAGTGTGTGTGTGTGTACGTGTACACAAACCACATCTTTATTCATCTCTTGGTGGATTCTTGGGTGGCTTCCATATCTTAGGGGTTGTAAATAATGCTGTGATAAACATAGGACTGTGTATATCTTTTCAAATTAAAGTTTTCTTTGGATAAGTACCTAGTAGTAGAATTACTGGCTCATATGGCAGTTCTATTTTTAATTTTTTTTTTGAGGAACTTCCATACTAATTTTCATAGTGGCTGCACCAATTTATAGTCTCACCAATAATTCATAAATGTTTCTTTTTCTCCACATCCTTGCAGTACATGTAAATGGGTGTAGCTGGATTCTAGCTTTTCTCCTGGCGTGATATTCAATGGCTTTTCTGAATAAAGGTATTTTCTTACCCCTGCATCCTTGTCATGAGGTAGTCATTGTTGCTGCTGCTTATAGACAGCCTACCTCTCCTCCTGCTGGACACATAGCAGGATCATTCTTCCCTGTCTCTGAAGTTAGAGATGTTACCATGTGACTTGCGTTGGCCAATGAAATATGAATAGAAGTGACATATTTACTTCTAGACTAAGCTAGTGAGAACTGTGTGTGGCCACCATGTCCCTGCCCCCTATTTGACCAGAGATGTTTCTGAGGCTGGAGGCACTGTCAGCCCTGTTCCCAGAGTGAGGATGACATGGAGAAGAGCCCCAAACTGACCTGCCTGAAGTGGGCATGGAGTGTGGATGGAAATGAAACCTTTGTTTTCTGAAGACTTCTAAGATTTGGAGGTTTGTTATTACAGCATAGCTTAGCATATCTTTCTAGACACAAGCCTCTTATTAGTGTTGGGAAGCTTTGAAAGGCAATAGGTACATATTTAGGTTTCTTTCAAGTTCATTATGACACACCTTTCCTCATTCTGATCCTCAGAAGGATGAGCACCTAACAGCCAAATTTTTACTATTCTCTTGACCTTGCCTTTTTGGCTCCAGTTGATAGGATACCTCACCCAAAGCTGGGTCAATTGAATTATCTTTGACAGAATTTAGAGCAGACACTGAGAGAGCGCAGTCCTGGGTTTGGGTGCATGGAGTAACAAGTGACAGTGACAGCGGTCTGCTGGACCCTTGCACACAGAGCAGCAGAGGACAGCAGTTTCAGAGAAAGCCTCATGAAGTACCATGTGCAGAGAGCAATGGCCCAAGAGACTCTGAGAGGAAGGGGAGAGGGAGAAGGAGGGAGAAAAGGAAAGAGAGGGAGAAAAGAGAAAGGGAGGAGAGAGAGAAAGAATCTGAGGGGAGAGGCTGCTGCTTTGGTTTCTGATTGGTCTTGAGTTTCTAGGATTCTGCGAGGCACAGGCATATTGTAGTTAACCCTCCTCCCCACCCCTTTCCCCCTAAGATGGTTTGAAAGCCTTTCTGTTAGGTGAAACCAAAAATCTTTGGTTTAGGCAGTCCACTGCAAGTGGGACAACCCAGCCCTTCTGCCAGTATTCCGAGGAAGGTTCAAGGCAGCAAGTTCCATTTCTGTTTGAAAGTCTGCTTTTGTCTTTGAGTGAGGGTGTTGGAATAGGGCTGCCTGTCTGAATGCAGTAGTAGGTCTGTTGATTGTGAAAACAAAATAAAAGTCTTTTAGTAGTCTGAATTGTGAGGAAAATAGGGTGTGCCTGTTGCAAATAGTGGAGACTGTTGAATTCTGCTACCTGTCCTCAATAGTATCTGAGAAAATCTGACTTTAAGACTTTAGTGTTATAATAATGTTCTATGGTTTATAATTTCAGAAGATTCCTGTTGCATGTAGGGTTCACATTAAAGAGAAAGCAATACATGACATGTACACTATATCCAGCATAGACCCACATGGTGGTGGGCTCCTTCCTGATACTGGGGAGAATTTGGGGGGTTAGGTAGGGACAGCATTGCTACCTGTAAGGTTAATTTCTAAGAAAGGCTGGATGAAGAAACACGAGAAATCAGTGTTGAAATTGTGAAATAAGTAAGATCAGTGATGACCTACCCAAACCCCAGTTGCATGTTTGAGGCCTTCCCAGAGCAAGCAGAAAAATAAAGACTTTCCAGAAAGGTGGCAGTAAAGCTGAAAGTGTATTTACAGTCAGATCACTTATTGCTAAATAGTGTCGTGGGGCCAAAATTAACAATTGCTGCATTAAGTTTTGAAGTAAAGGTGTACAACCTAGGAAGCCGGTGGGGTAGCTGACTATGAATGAAGTGGGGGACTGAGTAAGAATTGCAATTAGTCTTGATATTTAGAGTTTTGTAAAAACAAAACCAAAACAGACCCTAAAAAACCAAAAACAAAACATTCATTGAAGTTGGGAAGACTCCAACTAGATCTTACACTCTTTTTAGGACTGTTTTCAATTGAAATATTTCATAGTTATAAAATTTCATAGTCAAATTAATTAAGATTTTTGTTCATTCAACAAGTTTTTTGTTAAGCCTATACTTTATGCTAGATGCTATGTAGATCCTGGGATTTTAACAATCTGAATTCTTAGATCCTTTTTGTCTAATTTGAATACAAAAGCTATAAAATTATGGTCTGCTAAAAAGAGTTTCCTTAAATCTATTCAGACCCTAGACTATTCCAAAAGGGATTTAAGGAGGCTCAGAAATGATTATAATTAGCTTCAGATGTGGACTGTATTTGAATTATTTAAGCTCCATTTATCAGAAGCAATGGAGACTGCTGCTCTAAACTTCCAGGCACATATGCTTGTCATCTAGTGGTGATAAATAATGAAAAAAGATACAGGCTCTTAAAAATTCACAGAAGTCTTTGTTCTGACAATATGTTTCCCAGTACAGATGATACCATATGACTTAGTATAAAAATCTATATAATTGTGATATATATTTTTAAATTTACTTTTGAATGGGTAATGCAGGTGTATGCCACATAATTTTAGATATAAAATGGCATATAATAAAAAGTGAGTTTCCTACCTTCTGTCTCCCAGTTGCCTAGCTCTGCTTGCTTAATGGGAATCACTTTTTTTGGGTCTTTTCTTCCTTAGATAATTTTTTAATTTACAAACATAGGTGTATGGGTGTATGTATTGTATTAGTTCCTACATCAGTGATAGCACACTTTATGCTGTTTTGCACCTTACTGTTGTTTATTTAATATATTTTGTAGACCATTCCTTAATACATCATGCTATCCAATTATTTTACATGGCTTCATCATATTTCATTTTAAAAATAAACTAGAATTTATTTACTAGTTACCTATTATTAGTGGATGTTTAGATTGTTTTACAGTTTTTCCTTCTACAAAAAAATGTTTCCATAAAGATTCCTGTATAAATATCCTGCATATAACTACATAGAAATAGAGCTAGGTATAACCCTAGAAATAAAGTCAAAGAGTGTGTACACTTTAAATTTTGCTACATATTGCTACATCGCCTTCCGTATATGTTGTGTCAGTTTCCAGTATAACTAGGAATATATGGAATTCTGTTTTACTCACACTGTCTTTAATACTTTGTGTTTTCAAATATTTTGATTTTTGTCTAATAGATTAAATGGGGTCTCCTTATAGTTTTAACTTGTATTTTTTCTAGTATAATTGAGGTTGAATATCTTTTCATATGTTTAAGATCAATTCATATTTCTTTTTTAATGAGATATCTGTTCATATTCTTTGCTTCTTTTTCTCTTGGTTTGCTGACATTTTTATTGTTTATAAGACTTCTTTATTAAAGAAATCAATTCTTTGGAATATGAGTTGCAAATACTTTCCTCTAGTTTGTCATTTAAAAAAACTTTGTTTAACAACTCATAAATTTTAATTTTAAAATTGGTCAAATTTATTGGTCTTTATATTTTTTCTGGATTTTGTATCCTGTTTAGAAAAGCCATCTTATTCTGAGACAAAAAATTACCTGGGTTTTCTTAGGCTATTATGATTTGCTATTTCAGATTGAGACCTTTCATCTATTTATTTTTACTTTTATTAGAAAGTATAGAAAATGTTATTGTAATTAATTAGACAATAAGTTTATTAAAAAGTGTAAACTATAGAAAGTGTAATGACCCTATGTTCATATTTTTTTCCACTGTCTGGCTGGCCAGTGGTGTCACCATGCAGTACTTTGTAAGATGGTTTGAGAATAGTGTAAGAAATTTTTATGGCAGTGAGAGCAAATGGAAAGACACTCTAGAGGATCCATGTGATGAATTCTGACATTTTTTCTTTTGCCTGGACTATTTCTTCTTTTTCCTATTGCTTCCACTTAGGTTACTCTTGAGTTTTGTTGCTCTAATCTGATTTCTCAATGTTTCTACAAGGGTCTCCTACCCTGTGGGTGAATTGAATTACCCTTCCTGCTTCCTTTTGGAAAAAAGGAACAAGCAGGTACAGAATACACATCTGTTTATTTGGTGAGGCTTGACAAAGCTGAAACTAAACCTAAGATGCATATGAGGCTAAATAGCACCTACTGCTTGACATTCAAGCTTGGGCTTTTGAGCAGAGGCTCTGACTCCCTGGGGAGGTCAGAGATACTCGTGAGATTGAAGACTCCATGTATTTTTCAGATTATTTTGCTATTGACCTAAATAGTTGTTTATTATAGGACATGGTTTAGAAGTTGGTATAACATACACTTAATGAACGTATTTGTATTATTTCTATGGGAAATATATTGTTTATCAGTACAGGTAACTTGTTTTTTGGATTTTTAAATTTTTTGCATAGTTTTTAGTCAATAGGGACTCTGAAGTCGGTGCTAAGATTAACTTTATTTCTCTTGTGGCAGCAACTTTTCTAGGAAGGCACAGATGATTTAAAACAATACTTTGGAAGAAGGCATGGCAGAAAGCATGGAATCTAGAAAGCTGGCACCAGGCTTAGTTCGCCCTTTTTTTTCTCTGGGCACAGCACCGCCCACCTCCTTTATGACCCCTTGCACAGTTTCTTATTCCCCCGAATCTGGAATCTTCAACCCTCCTCATCTTCATAGCTTCTACCCTGTGTTTATAAACACACTTAAGCCCTCGTGTTTACAAAACAAAGATATAAAACAACTGCTGTCAGTCTTTTCAGTTTCCCTTTGAACTGGTTAATAATCTCTTATCCCCTTTATTCAGATTTCTTGGAAGAATAGTCTACTCTTACTACTTTCAGTTACTCTCTTCTCAATCCACTGTTGTCCAAGTTTAGTACTTTCATACCATTGATAGGACTCTTGTTTAGGTAGATGATTATTTCCTCTAATTGCCAGATCCAATGGATATTTTCCAGTCTCTGTCCTGATGGAACATTCTCTGCTGAATTTGTATATTTGGCATTGCTCATTACCTCTTTCCTATCAATTATGACATGTTCTTCTCTCTCTGTGTTTAGTCTTTGTCTTTCAAAGTCAGGCTTTATTTCCTCTTCGTACTTCTTAAATATCAAGGAGTCCTAAGGTTCTGGCCTCAACTATGGTTCTTACTGCTTCACATGCTCTTTATGGGTGATGTCATACATGTCTGGGTACCAAATGTTATACAATTGGGAAAAAAACTCCTTTATATACCAACCGACCTCTACTCTAAGTCCTAGATGAAAAAATCCAGCCATTGCTAGTGGTCCCGTAGGTCTTCAAACACAGACGATGACTGGACTCCTCCTCCTCCTCCTCTCTCGTCCATCTGATTCAGCAGCATCATTCTCACTCAACTGCCAAGAACCCCAAACCAGAGGCCTTGTTGCCTCTTCTCTCTCCCTCACCCTTACATCCAATGAAGCAGCAGCCTTTGGCAGTTGAGCCTCCCATGTTTTTAATCTTTTCTCTCCTCTTCCGTAGTTCAGGTTCTTCATGCTCTTCTGAACTGTTTTTATTTGGGTACTTTGATTCTGGTCAGACCTGTTTTTCATACAGTTCCCACAGGGGTCTCTTAAACATGCATATATTATTAAGAAACTCCTCTTCTGTGGCTTCATACTGCTTTTGTTTAAACCAGTCTTTGAGCTGTTATCACAAGACTTTCTGATCTGCTCTGCCCACCTTTCCACGCAACTCTTGCTACTCCTTGCCTGGCACTGCTTTCACACTCCACAATGTGGAATAACTCTGGTTTTCTCTGGTCTCTTGTTTGTTCAGGCTCTGCCCTCAGTACATTGTACTCTATCTTTGAGTGAAGTGATGTTTGTTTTCCCTTAGGATAGCTGAGGTGTCATCCCCTGGGAAAGTGTCCTCTGGAGGACTCCTCATTTTGTTTAGTCAGTCTTTATGGGAGACTGAAAATAGTCAGCACCTATCTATATCACTGCACTTAACCTACTCTTCTTTTTTTTTCTAAGTAATTAGTTTTCAAGCACAAGGCAGAGATAAGTATTTTCATTTTGTACATCCTGTGCTGAACTCAGAGCTTACCACATGCTTTAACATGTTGTTGAGTTAATCTTGAAGGAATAGATGAATGAATGAGTGAGTGAGTGAAATTCAGCAAGCATGACATTGGACATTGTTGATTCAGAAAATATCCCAGGAAAACTTTTTTTATTAAAGCACATATAAACACAAATGCACATCTTTGCTCATATTTATCAAGAATCTGAAGCAGAGAACCCTAGAGCCTTAGAAATACATTTCTCTGCCATTTCATTTTTTCATTGGCCTAATTTTCTTTGCAGTTGATATTTGTTGGAAACTGTTAGGCATACTTGTATCCTTTTATTGTGATGCTACTGAAAGTCCTAGATTGAGGAGAATGGAGATATCGGGAAATGTAGTTGGGGACATTGAAATGGTCTCTTTACAATCTGCTTTCAAGGCTGTTCTAGGCCATTTTGATTGAAAAGTTAACCATCATTTTTAAAACTTTAAAAAAGTCTATATATTTTAATACTTATTTGTTTTTACAGAGAGAGAGAGAGAGACAAACACAGAATCTGAAGCAGGCTTCAGGCTCTGAGCTGTCAGCACAGAGCCTGATGTGGGGGCTCAAAACCACGAACCACATGATCTGAGCTAAAGTTGGATGCTTAACCAACTGAACTACTCAGGTGCCCCTAAGCTTTTTATTTTATTTTTTAATTTTAATTAATTAATTAATCTCTACACCCCACATGGAGCTTGAACTCAGTATCCTGAGATCAAGAGTCATATGCTCATCTGACTGAGCTATCCATATGCCCTGGTCAATCAGCTTTTTTAAACATCCAGAAGGCAAAATAGCTTAATACAGGAACAGGTGATATTATGTGAAGGAAGGGACATAGCAATTGTAGTATCTGTGAGTTTCTCTGTGGAGCGATTATTCTGTATACTCGCCCAGCTCTTGAATTAATGTGTTACTAGTAGAGTCTCTTAAAAGACTATGTTTATTGATCGATGCTGTAATAACAGTACGGCATGCCCTGTTGTTGATATATGGTCTTTGGTCCTTGTTCCATATTACTGAGCCTTCATCCACACTCAATCAATCATTCAGCACAGTCAACTGCATTAGGAAATGAAGGCCAGCTTTTGTTCAGCAATGCATTTGATAAGTTCAATCTTCCAAACCTGGAACTAGGTGATGATATGGCTAGTCTGTGTTCAAATGGAGAATAATTTATTGTGATTTTTGGCATGCAATTTCACCCCTGCTGGTCCAGAAACTCATTATATGGTGGAGGTGATTGCTAATCAAGATTTCTGGGCTCCCTTATGTCCCTGATAAGTCTTGGCACGCCTCCCACTCTTCATATTTTATCCCAATTTTCAGCTGATATCAGCGTGTAGCATGTCTTGCCATAAGTAATAAAACATTAGGGAGGGTTATGTGATATTTCTAAATATTAGGGAATAGTTGTAAATCATGTAAAGTAATTTTCCTTTGTGTTTTTTAATCATGACATCTCTGTAATGAGGAATGTCTGAATCTGAGGCATTGGGATACTAAAATGGCCCATTATCTGGAGGCCTTTCTTCTCATTGGTCTATAAAAGCTTGAAAGGTATGTTATTGTGCCTATTCCATAGCCGTACTTCAGCTGAGTAGCACTCGTTGGCATGGTACTGTGGTGGAAGCTGACGTAGCATCAATGTCTGATAACCGCTATGGGGTGTTTTCAGGGCATTCAGTGTAGAGAAGGGGGGACATATGAAATGGGATTGAGTGGGGCCATATGGGGAAGATGTTACGTGTATGTTACTCAGTTATTTCACAGTCGTTATTAAAAAATAAAAATAGAGCTTTGCATAATTTGATACTTAAATCCATTAAAATGAAATTAATAATAGTTAATCCTATTTTCCAGAGAACAGTAACATTTATGCTTTTGTATATTTGGCCATTTTGTATAATATCCCTTTATTATTATCTTAAACAGCTAGTTATTTGGCAGATCAGAATGTGACTATTCTTTATACTTGCAGGGTTTTTGTTTATTTTGGTACCTATGTTTTAGCAAAGTCTTAAGGAACATTATTATTACTACATAATGGGCAGGTTGATGTACTCACCTAATATCTTAACTATGTGCCAGATTGTGTATTGTATTTTCATAATTTTTATTTTTAAATGCATTTGGAGAAAGTTGCTAAAAGAATCCTTAGTGAGAGTTTTTGTAAAGCAAATTCTCCCTAATCAGGATGTTTATTTTGTGTTAGGTTTGCTTAAAGCAAGGCATGCAGTTATATGTAAAATTCAAATAGAGTTTTAGAATCCAACAGAAAGGATTTTTGAATTGTAGATAAATTCCAAGGTAAAGTTGTTTTGTTTTAATTCTCAGTGAGACTTTATAGCACATTCCAAGTGGTTTTTTTTCCCCCCAATAGAAAATAAGTCTGAAGTTGAGTCTCTTTATATGAGAATATGGGAAGCAAATTCTCCTTTGAGAACATTGTGTGGCCTTTAGCCCTCGAGGCCCAGGCAGCAGGTCACACAACTCACCTGCCTTGCCATGAAGCTTGAGCAGAAAGAACCCAGTTTGGAGGTGGGCCTGTGACTTGCTGGGCCTTTCCCTCTGCATCCAGGAGCAGCACTTCTAGTTGTGGCTGCTTTAAGTTGAAATTTGAAGTCGTAAAATGTTCAGGGTATTTTCTTCTCTCAAATTAAAATGTTTGCTCCATGTTTTACCTAACCCCACAGAGAGATGTGCGGGTCAGAGAGCCAGAACCATATCCAACTTCACTCAAGACGCTACTTTGAAGAGTTAAAAAAAATTAAGGAACTCAAATTATAGCGTGAACAAAAATGTCTCTCATAAGTAGAGCCAGCTGACAGTTCTGTCAGGTTTTCGTTGCTTTAGTAGGTGGCTGATTTCACCTTATTTGACATTTGCTAAAATGTCATTATGTTTATGGCAGACCACGTGCCCTCATCAGGCTCCATTAGAAGAGCTGCTTTCTGAATGGCCTTGCCCGGCTCTGAGTTCCCTTATCCAGGCTTCACTATGGCCACATTTGAGGATTTTGCTAGAGTTTAGAAAAAATGCTGATTGTTGTGTATGATCCTCAGCCCCATGGAGGTGAGAGAGCCCAAGATACACAAAGGTATTATGTATATGTAAACTCACAATGTTTGGTTGCCTTAGGGTAAGGCAGTATGATTTATTTACTATTACCAAGTAAATAGTAATATTTACTACTTAGTAATATTAGTAATATTTACTACTTAGTAATATTAGTAATATTACTTTGTAATACTAAGTTTCAGTATTATTTAAGAATATATATACATACGTATGATTTATAAAACAGTGAAAGGAAAAGACACAATATGATAAAATGCTGGGCAATTTAAATAAATAAATAAAGCAACATGTTCCCCTTTTAGTGGGCTTTCCCAGGTGGTGTGGAGGACAATGATTTAGGGGAACTAGCCTAGCAGTTTGCAGAGAACCTAGATGTCCCTCCTGGATGAGGTCTTGTTCTAATTTTAGGTAGCATGAGAAGCTGACCTCATCTTGACAAATGGTAATTTGTTTTCATGATTGATGGAGACATTTTCTCTCTAAAACCAGTTATTCTAGGTTTGGAGTTCATATATGGAAGCAGGTATCTCTGACTCTTGAAATTATATGCAAACTTTTTTAGGTATTTGTATTTATGCATATTTCTGGGGAAAGGTTTGTATGTGTGTACATTTTTCTGGGGATAAGTTCTGTACTTTTTATCAGATTCTCAAATTGGCGTGTGAACACTCCCAACACTGGTCAAACAACCATGTCCTAAACCGTATAAGATTTTTATAACATAGGAATGGTAGATTGTATTATTGTTCAAAACTTTTTTCTACACCTCCCTGTGGCCCCTTCCTGCAGGAGGTTTAAAGTTCCGCCCTGCAGTTACTGGAGTTGGTCATGGATTTGCTTTGGCCCGTGAGAGTGAGTGCAGGTGACACATCCGACTCTCACTCCGTCACAAAAGCTTTCAGAGCCATTGTGTGGTTCCACCATGACTCTTTTACCCCTGGGTAAGACTGACATGTTTCAGAGAAGGGCTGTGTGTACTGCATGGGCTGGGAATGAAGACAGTAGAGCTGAGGTAAATTTTTGAATGTGTTACATAAGTAAAATAGACCATATTGTTGAAAGTCACTGAGGTTTGGATAGTCTTTGTTGCTGGCAGCGTAACTTAGTCTGAGCTGACTACTCCAACAGGTAGAAACCCGAGATAACATTTAGAATCCCAACAGGGCACACTGGAAAGCCCTAGTGTAATGAGCTTCCTCGTGTTTGATGTGTTTAGAAGTGTCACATTTTTTCCTATGGATTTTGTGTGGTCCTTCAGGTTTTCCCTATGGAATCAGAAATAAGACCTTAGTTCTGTAGGACTAGTCTTTTACGGGTCAGAGAGCCCATTTTGTGAAGTCAAAATCCTTCTTTCTGGCAGAAGGGAGCTACTCTAGGTCTGTTTATTTCATCTGCCCTGTGGTTAGTGTGTCCCAGGAAGGAATTACACTAGGAGTGTCTGAGATCAGGAGTAGCTCTCTGAAGCATAATGCAAACCACCTAACACAGTGGATATGAACATACTGAAAAATTACGGGGTGCATATCATTTGTGGTGTGAAGTATAGTGCAGATTCATTTTCTAAAATGCTCCCTTACTCTAGGCATGACAAGGATGAAGAATAGGTGTTACCACAATAGAGCACAATGAAAGGCCACCCAAGAAAGAAAACAGATTTCAGAGGTGACTCATAAACAAAGTACTACCTTCAAGAAAATAAAAAAGCCATCCATTATCTACACAAAGTGCATATAATAAGGACAAGTGCTTCATCGCCTCCTGTTTGACAGCTAGAGGTCAGAACTCCCATAAGGGAAACACTGCAAAACCTCATACTTTAGTCAGAATGGGCTGCACTGGAATCAAAGAGCTGTTCTGTCTTTGGAGAGATTTGATTTACTCTCCACCCCCTTCCCCTTTTCTTAACTATGGCTACCATTAAGCAGTTTTGTTTTTAAAAAATTTTATTGTTTAAAAAAACTGTACTAATTATCTCTACTGACTTAAAAATGGAAGATTGATGGCAAGCTCGTAAAAGGTCTGCCCTGAAGCTTTCTACTCAATGAAAAATGATTCTAGGAAATTATATTGCTACTGCAAATGGGACAATTTCTTCCTAATCTAGTACATCCAAGAAGGCGTTCAACTTCTTTTCATTACAGACCATAAGACTTTATTTTTTGTTACTTTATGGTACTTATTCATTTATTTAACCGTTATTTATTGATTGCTTACTCTTTGCCAGGGATTATTGTTAGAGCTGGAGCTCAGCAGACTTTGCTAATGGGAAAAGATAGAAGTTAAGTACCAACAACAACAAAAAACAACTATTAAATATGCCAGATGGTGATAAATGCTCTGAAAATAATAAAGCAGAGTAAGGAGAGAGAATTATGAGCATGGAATGCTATTTCATACAGGATGGTCAGGGCAGTTCTTGCTGATTTGGGGGGCTGGGGGGCACTTGAGAGTCCTGAGTGAAGTGAGGGAGTGGCTGTGTAAGTGTCTGCTGGTAGAGTGCGGAGTCGGATTTATATTTCATTTTACTCAGATGTATTCCTGACAAGTGTGTGAATTGAGTTTTATTTTAAGCATATTATGGGAATATCTTAAAACTTTCTTCAAGTGAATTTCTCTCTCAAATGAAGATCCCACAGATAAAATGAACAATTATATCTTAAGGTAGTCTGCATTATAAGTACAAGTTTCCTCAGATTGAATTCATTTTAAGCAGGTTACACTTGTTTAGATTGAGATGTTATAGAGGAATGATGGACAAGAAGAACAGTTTGAATGAGTGAAAAGTCTTGGGTATATATATTTTTAAAAATTTATTTTAAACTATAGTTATAAGGAAATCAGTAATGTTGCATGGTTGACTTTCTTACATTACCTCTTTGAATTAATCAGAATGCTTTGTTATTAGTATATGCAAATCACATAAATGCTTTCAAAATATGAGAGCTCTTAAAAAAAAAGATTTCTATTACCAGATTAGCATTCTCTTTGTACTTCTTTGTTGCCTGAGGATGCACTAGAAATACACATTTTTCAGAGATAATTCAGACATAACTCAGGTCTTTGGCAGGTTATCACAATTTCCAAAGAAAAGTGTTTAAACCTGAAAGACTGTGCTTTGCCCTTTAGGGGCGCCCTTCCTGGATTCACTGGTTGTTTTGAAATAAAACTGTTAACCAGAATACAGTGAGTCCAAACTTGTCATCCCCTCTCTTGAATGTAACCCTTATGAGTAACTCTGACTTTATAACAAAAATTGAATGATCCGATGGTTGAAGTTAAAGACGTCAGGTAATATTGCAGTTGCTGTATTAGAACATTAAGGTGGTTGTTAATTTGTAGAAGAGTGCAACTGTTAAAATAGTGAGCAGTCAATAATGAGAAATACAGTTCCTCATCCCCTTTCCTCCCTGCAACTTTCCCTTTACCCCCTTTCAGTAAGAACAGTAAATGTCAGATGCTGGGGAGTCACATCTATCCTGTTAGCATTTATGACCGGTGTCAGGCTGGGGCTGGGGGAGTGCTTGTATGACCTAGTCATTTCCCTCCTCCCCCCACCACAGAAGGACTCTAAGTGAACTAACTGGATTACTATGCTCTTGCTATCACAAGTGTACAGTTCATAGCCATCTTTCTTAGGGTTACCTGAGATGGTGTTTTTGCATGTATTTTCTCTGTTGAGTTAAATAACACAGCTGTTACTTTTAATATGTAAAAACATTTGTCTCTTCATGGTGGAATGGTAATTTATAGGCAAAATACTTCATCTTTAATTTACAGGTGTACCAGACCAAGCTCTTTGTTTTAAAAATTGCTCAAACTCAAGGTGCTGGCAGGGTCATGACAAGGCTCTAAGGAAGAATCTTTCCTTACCTCTTCTAGCTTCTGTTAGTTGACAGCCACCCTTGGGGTTTCTTGTGTTGTAGATGTGTTACTCTAATTTCTGCCTCTGTCACTGTGTATCTCTTTTCACAAGATACTCTTTTCTCTGTGTCTTGGTCCAAATTTCTCTCTTCTTTTAAGTTCAACAGTCATTGTGTTAGGGCCCACTCTAATCCAGTGAAGACCTTGTCTTCACTTGATTACATCTACAAAGATTTCATTCTTTTTTTTATGGCTGAATAATATTCCATTGTTGTAATATGTGTGTGTGTGTCTACTTTATCTGTTCATCAATTAGTGCACACTTGGGTTGCTTCCATATCTTGGCTATTGTAAATAATGTTGCTATAAACATAGGGGTACATGTATCCCTTTAAATTGGTGTTTTTGTATTCTTTGGGTAAATACCCAGTAATGTAATTGCTGGAACATTCTCTTTTTAACTTTCTGAGGAACCTCCATAAGGTTTTCCACAGTGGCTGCACCACTTCCCCTTAACCACTATCAGTGCACAAGGGATCCTTTTTCTTCATATCCTCGCTGATACCTGTTGTTTCTTGAGTTATTGATATTAGCCCTTCTGTCAGGTGTGAGGTGATATCGCATTGTAGTTTTGATTTACATTTCCCTGATGATAAGTGATGATGAGGATCTTTTCATGTATCTGTCGGCCATCAAAATGTCTTTGGAGACATTTTGAGTTTATTTTTGTGTATAGTGTAAGTAAGTGGTCCATTTTTTCCTTTTACATGTTGCTGTTTGGTTTTTCCAACAACGATTCTTTCTTGCGTTGTTGAAGATTAATTGACCATATCGATGTGAGTTTATTTCTGGATTTTCTGTTTTGTTCTAATTTATTCTATTCACCTTTATGTCTTTTTTGTGCCAGTACCACTGCAGCCTTGTAATATAACTTGAAGTCTGTAATTGTGATGCCTCTAGCTTTGCTTTTCTTTTTCAAGATTTCTTTGGCTATTTGGGGGCCTTTGTGGTTCCATACAAATTTTAGAATTGTTTGTTCTTGTTCTGTGAAAAATGCTGTTGGTATTTTGATAGAGATTGCATTAAATGTGTAGATTGCTTTGAGTAGTGTAGATATTTTCACAATATTTGTTCTTCTAATCTATGAGCATGGAATGTCTTTCCATTTCTTTGTGTTGTCGTTAGTTTTTTTTCATAAGTATTTTATAGTTTTCTGAGTACAGGTCTTAGACCTCTTTGGTTAGATTTATTCTTAGGTATCTTATTGTTTTTAGTGCGATTGTAAATGAGATTGTTTTCCTAGTTTCCTTTTCTGCTGCTTCACTTTTGGTGTATAGAAATGCAACAGATTTCTGTACGTTGATTTTGTGTCTCAAACTGCCTCTCTGCACTTTCTATCTTCTGCTCTGTGGGTGCTTCTTGACTTTTAGTTGTGGAGTCTGTTCTGCCAGTCTTCAGATCAATTTCTGGGGTAGTTAGATGATTTGATAGTTATCTAGTTATAGTGTGGGATAAGGTGAACCTAGGGTCATTCTACTCTGCTGCCATCTTCCAACTTCTCCTATAAAGAATACTTTTTAAAATTTATTTTTCCAGTTGTTTGTTGCTTGTGTTTAAAATTAAAATTGATTTTTAAAGAGCTTATACTAAGCTTTTTTTCTAGTCTCTTTATCTTTTTATTCTGTTCTCTTCCTTGAAACAGTATGTCTAGTGAGTGAAATTGTCATGGTCCATCAAGTTGAGCCTAGTTGCCAGCTTGAGTACCAGTGAGTGACCTCAGTCAGTGCTGCATGGAGCAGAACTGTCTAAGCTTTGTCTGAATTCATTACTCACAAAAACATAAAACAATTATATGGTTTTTGTTTTAATCAGCAGAGTTTTAAAGTACTGGGTATGTAGTCTCATGATAGTCTTAATTGGCATTTTCAAAATAGAATAATGATTTTGAGAAATTTAGCATATGTCATTTAGATATAGTCTTGGTGAAGTATCTCTTCAAATTTGGTTTCAGTGGATCTTTTGTTATTACTGAGTTTTGAGAGTTCTTTGTATATGCTGGGCATAAGCCTTTATCAGATATGCATTTTGCAGATATTCTTCAGTCTGTGACTTGCCTTTTAATTTCCATAACAGTGTATTACAAAGAAAAATGTTTTAAATTTTGAGGAAGCTCAATTAAAAAATTTTTTCTTTTATAGTTTTTCTTTTTTGTGCCTATATCTAGGACATCTTTGTTTAATCAAAAGTCTCAAATATGTTCTTTTATCTTCTCTATATTTATAATTACTAACATTATGGTTATCACCCATTATGAGTTGATTTTTATTTATAGTGTGAATAAGGTTTGATGTTTACATCTTTCCATATGGATATCTAATTGTTCTAGTACCGTTTGTTGAAAACTATCTTTTTTCCTTTGAATTACATTGATAGCTTTGTTGAAAGTGAATTGACACATCTATTCCTCGATTTTCTACTGTCTTCCACTGATCAATATGTAAAATTTGCAGTCAGTCTGTGTGCATCCTTCAGCTTTTTCTTTTTCAAAATTGTTTTGCTATTGTATGTCCTCTGTTTCATATATATTTTAGAATCAGCTTGTCAATTAAAAAAAATCCTGCTGGTATTTTTATATGGATTACATTGAATCTATAGATCGATTTGGAAAAACTTGATAACAAGTCATGACATTGCTTATCTCTCTATTTAAGTCATAATTGATTATTTCACTAATAGTTTATAATTTTCTATATACAGATAATCATATTTGGTAAATGTATTTCTAAATACTTCATGTTTCTTGATGCCATTGTAAATGTTAGTCTTTTAAAATAATTTTTCAGTTATTCATAGTATATAGAAAAAAGTCTGACTTTTGTATACTGATCTTGAATCCTATAACATTGTGGAACTCACTTATTAATTCTAGCAGCTTTTGGTAGAATCTTCAGGATTTTCCACATAATTTTTACTTTCAAAAAAATTTCAATTTTTTTCAACAGTCACATGCATTTTTTTAAAAGAACTTAAAAGATAAAAATGATCTGTTTCAGGTACCCAGATACTTGACATTTTTGTTTCTCTTTCTTTCTTGATGGTTCTGTATTTTCCTTTGGTATTATTTTTTCTTCATCCTGAAGAAACTTCTTCACCATTTGTTTGTTTTTTTTTTTTTTTTAGCAGATATGCTGGCAACAAATTTTCTTAGTTTCCTTTTATCTTAGAATGATTTTATTTTGCCTTTATTCCCTAAAGGGTATTTCTGATAGAATTTTGGGTTAAGAGTTATATTCTTTCAGGATCTTAGAGATGTTGTTCTGTTTCCTGCTGGCTTTCATGCTTCTGATGAAAATTTCTAGTCATTCAAATCATTATTCCCCTGTACGTGATATCTGTATCTGAGCATGATTTTTTGAGTTTATCCTGCTTAAATTTCTCTGAGTTTCTTGGATCTGAAAGTTAGTATATTCTTCCCAAACTGGAAGTCTGTTTTTGTTTTATAGTCCTTTTTGATCTGTGTGCTTTATATTGGGTAGTTTCTGTTGCTATGCCTCTGATATTTTCATTATGTGGCTAATATATTTTTATGCAGTGTCTTATTGGCTGCTAATCTTATTAACTGCATTTTTCATTTCAGATATTGTACTTTTATCCAGTTTCCATTTGAGCATTTTTATATCTTCTGTTTCACTGCTAATTGTGCTTGTATTTTTTTTCCATATCACTGAACATCTTCATGAGATTTATAGCAACTACTTTAATGCATTCTTCTGTAAATTTAATGATCTCTGTCATTTCTGATTCTATTTATTGGTAGAATCTTGTGGTTAAAGGTCATATTTTTCTTCTTTGCCACATGCCTGGTAATTTTTTATTAAATTCCAGATGCTGAAATTTACATTGTTTAGTGCCAGATTTTGTTTTATTCCTTTAAAGAGTGTTGGACTTTGTTCTTGCACTTGCAAATTGATCCCTTTGAAACTTGTGTTTAAGTTTTCTTGTGGCGGGCCCAGAGCAGTCTTTACTTCAGGCCCTGCTACTAAAGCATGACTCTTTTGACTATTCTACCTAGTGCTCTGTATGTGATGAAGTTTATCGACTCTGAGGGATGGAAATGTGAACTATTCCCATTACTCGGTGGTTTCAGGGACATTTGCAGCCTATTGCTTTCGGATAGTTCTTTCCCCCGTCTTGGAGTGTTATTCCAGGCATATGTACATTGGCGCAGATTTGAGGGGACCCCTTTGATGTTATTTGGAACTCTCTTTTTAGCTCTTTTGAGTATTCTGACCTACAAATTCTACTTACCATGAGTTATTTAAAGTCTGATCTTTCTCTTCAACTAAATGAGTCTGCCAGATTCTCTTTGAGTTACTGCCCTCTGAGCTGCAGCCTGGAAAATGTCTCCCATCAGCCATAGCACTTATCATTTCCCTTCTCTGAAAGATCACAGTCCTGAGCTGTCTATTGCCTAATACCTGAAAAGTTGTTTTATATATTTTCCTCGAGTTTCTAATTGTTTATTCTACAGCAATCCCTGTAGCAGCTAATCCTTTATGCATAAGTAAAAGCCCAAAAGGAGACTTTTGAGCATCTTTTACATACAGAGCACCGAGTTAGAGTCATAAGTTAATTAAACACACCCATAATTGTATTTGAATGCATGCCACATTGAGACATACCCTCTGATATGTTATTTGTTTCTTTTACCAAAGACCTCCATTTTTGATATTTTCAATTTGTTCATTCTTTCTGTAAAATTGACTGTGTTTTAGTATAAATGACTGTGGTTGCCAGTCAGAACTATTGAAACTCTTAGTTATTTCATGGCTGGACTATTGCAGTAAGTCAGTAGTGCAGTTCTGACTGATCCTGGTCTTTTCAGTCTTGTTCTTTTCTACTCCTGTCTCCTCATTGTCTATATAGTAAATTTTAAAATATGTAATTTGGATAATTACAAACACCTACAATTTCCCCCTTAGCTTCTACCTTGCCCTCTCCTTCCACCAGTCTATTTTCAATGTAGCAACCAGAAGGATCCTTCTTTTTTTATTTTTAAATTTATTTTGTTTTTTAAAAATGTCAATTCCAGTATAATTAACATACATTGTTGTGTTAATTTCAGGTGTACAATATAGTAATTCAACAATTCTCTACATTAGGTTATTACAGTAAATGTACTTCAATCCCTTTACCTACTTCACCCATCACCACACACCACCCACCCACCTCCCCTCTGGTAACTACCAATATTCCATAGTTAAGAGTCTGATTTTCTGTTGCTCTCTATTTCTTTGTTTTGTTTCTTAAATTCCACATGACTGAAATTACATGGTATTTGTCTTTCTTGGACTGACTTATTTGACTTAGAATATACCCTCTGGATCCATCCATGTTGTTGCAGATGGCAAGATTTCATTTTCTTTATACATACATACATACATATACACATATATTTATGGATAATATACATATAAATATACACACACACGTGTATATATACATGCACAAATACATATATACGTGCCACATTTTCCTTAACCATTCATCTATCAGTGGTTTGCATTTTTTTAAGGAACAATGTCCTGTTTAATAGTAACAAATTAAATATAATTCATAGAAAATTGTGTGCACACATGCAAATTATAGAAACATATCTATCATGTTCCACAAGTAAAATGGTAGGCTTATTTTTCCCCCAAATATACAAAATTCATTTTATTTCCACTTAGTATTAAAAATTTTTTAAAAACCCAATATAGTTAACATACAGCATTAGTACAGTATAGTGATTCAACAATTCTGCACATTACTCAGTGTTCATCATGGGAAGAATATCCTTAATCCCTTTCACTTACTCACCAATTATCCACACCCACCTTCCTTCTGGTAATCATCAATTTGTTCTCTGTAGTTAAAAGAGTCTTTTTCTTATTTTGTAGTTCTCTTTTATTTTTCCTTTACTCATTTGTTTTGTTTTTTAAATTACACATGAGTGAAATCATATGGAATTGGTCTGTCTCTGACTAACTGTGCTTAGCATTATATCTCTAGATCATCCATATTTTTCCAAAGGCAAGATTTCATACTTTTTTATATCTGAGTAATATTCCATTGTATATACATAACCATATTTCTTTATCCACTCATCTATCAGTGAACACTTGGGCTGCTTCCATATTTTGGCTGTTGTAGATAATGCTACAAGTAAACACAGGGATGCAGATACCTTTTTTCAGTCTTTTTAAAAAGAGTAATTAATTTTAATTTACATCCAAGTTAGCATATAGTGCAATAATGACTTCAGGAGTAGAATCCAGTGATTCAACCCCTACATATAACACCCAGTGCTCATTCCAACAATGTCTTCCTTAATGCCCCTTCCCCATTTAGCCCTTCTCCCCCACCCCAAATCCTTCCAGCAACCCTCAGTTTGTTCTCTGTATTTAAGAGACTCTTATGTTTTGCCTCCTCCCTGTTTTCATATTATTTTTGCTTCCCTTCCCTTGTGTACATCTTTTTTGTATCTTAAATTCCACATATGAGTGAAGTCATAATTTGTCTTTCTGTGACTAATTTCGCTTAGCATAATGCACTCTAGTTCCATCCACATTGTTAAAAATGGCACGATTTCATTGAATGTGTAGATTGCTTTGGGTAGTAATGACATTTTCACAATGTTTATTCTTCCGATCCATGAACAGGGAATGTTTTTCCATTTCTTGGTGTCTTCTTCGATCTCTTTCATAAGTTTTCTATAGTTTTCATCATATAAGTCTTTTACATCCTTGGTTAGGTTTATTCCTAGGTATTTGATGGTTTTTCGTGCAATCGTGAATGGGACCAGTTTCTTAATTTCTCTTTCGGCTGCTTCCTTTTTGGTGTATAGGAATGCAACTGATTTCTGTACATTGATTTTGTACCCTGCGACTTTACTGAATTCATTGATCAGTTCCAGAAGGTTTCTGGTGGAGTCGATTGGGTTTTCCATGTAGAGTATCATGTCA
>NC_043704.1:103996800-104073883 GCF_006229205.1 Suricata suricatta | reverse complement strand
GGGGGGAAAAGAGGTGGTGGTGATGGTGGAGGGCACTTAAGGGGAAGAGCACTGGGTGTTGTATGGAAAACAATTTGACAATAAAATATTATGGAGAAAAAAAAATGGCACGATTTCATTTTTTTGATTGCCGAGTAATAATCCATTGTATATGTATACACCGTATGTTCTTTATACATTCATTAGTTGATGGATGTTTTGGTTCTTTCCATACTTTGACTATTGTTAATAGTGCTGCTATAAACATTGGGGTGCATGTGCCCCTTCGAAATAGCACACCTGTATCATTTGGACAAATACCTAGCAGTGCAACTGCAGGGTCGTAGGGTAGTTCTATTTTTAATTATTTGAGGAATCTTCATTCTGTTTTCCAGTGTGGTTGCACCAGTTTACGTTCCCACCAGCAGTGCAAAAGGGTTCTTTCTCTGCATCCTCGCCAACATCTGTTCTTGCCTGAGTTGTTAATTTTAGCCATTTTGACAGGTGTGAGGTAGCATCTCATGGTGGTTTTTGATTTGTATTTCCCGGACTATGAGTGATGTTGAGCATTTTTTCATATATCTGTTAGCCATTTGGGTGTCCTCTTTGGAAAAATGTTCACATATTTTGCCCATTTCTTCATTGGATTATTTGTTTTTTGGGTGTTGAGTTTGGTAAGTTCTTTATAGGTTTTGGATACTGCCTCTATCTGATATGTTATTTGCAAGTATCTTCTTCCATTCTTTCTGTTGCTTATGGTTTTGCTGACTGTTTTCTTCACCATGCAGAAGCTTTTTATCTTGATGGGGTCCCAATAGTTGATTTTTGCTTTTGTTTCCCTTGCCTCCAGAGACACGCTGAGTGACAAGTTGCTGCGGCCAAGGTCAAAGAGGGTTTTGCCTGCTTTCTCCTCTAGGATTTTGAAGGCATCCTGCCTTATATTTAGGTCCTTCAACCATTTTTATTTTTGTATGTGGTGTAAGAAAGTGGTCCCGGTTCATTCTTTTCTATATTGCTGACAAGTTTTCCCAACATTATTTACTGAAGAGACCATCTTTATTCAGAACTCCATACTTTAGATATTAACTCCCTCCAAGTGCCCCCAGCAGGGACCTTTGCTGATATTCTGGGGGAAGGGCTCCCTGCACTGTGGCTGGTGTAAGCTTGTCTCAGAAAACAGTCATGTGAGTGAGCAGCAGTTGGAAATTTATGGTAAATCACAACACGTAGTCAGGGTTTGTTGTCCTCAGCCAGTGTCTTTGTTCTTGTGCTGTTGAAGGGAACAGCTCAGTGGCTCCTGCAGGTCCTTTGCTCCCAGAGAGGCAATTTCACCTCTACCAGATGCACTACAAGCAGGGGAATTGCTTCTTCTCTTGTGACCTACAGAATCCTCAGATCATGCTGCCTGGTCCAGGGATTTACCCTCCTTCCCCACAAAAGCACTACCAGGGATGATCTTGGTGATGGCACTGACCTCTGGATCTTTAGACTCTTCACTGCTGTTTATAAAAAAAATTGTTGGTATTTAAATCCTCTTTTTTCCCCCCTGTCAGTGGTTTAGGGGAACTGTTTACTTGTGCATTCCTCTGTGTGTGTTTTCACTTTTTTTTCCTTTTCACTATTTCTCTCTCTATTGTTCTTGTTCCTCTCTTTGTGATCATGGCTCCCTCCTATCTGCCACAATCACTGCTCTTTTCTTTCCTAAATCAAAACTCCATAGCTCCTACCTTCCATGGGTCATTTTTTCTGCCTATGGAGTTTCAGCTTTGTTCTCTAAGACCTCCAATCGATTTTTTGGGTGTTTAGAATGATTTAGCTATGTTTGAGGGAGGAGGCAGGCTTAGTGTCACCCTACTTCTCTGTGATGTTAACCCTTTTCCTAGTTTTTACTGGATGTGTTAATTTGTAAATATCTCCTCCCATTCAGTCGGTCATCTTTTTGGTTTGTTGATTGTTTCCTTGACGGTGCATAAGCTTTTTATTTTGATGTAGTTTAAGTTTATTTTTGCTTTTGTTTCCCTTGCCTCAGGAGAGATATCTACAAAAGTGTTGCTATGGCTGATGTCAGAGAAATTATTGCCTGTGCTCTCTTCTAGAATTTTTATGGTTTCAGACCACATTAGGTCTTTAATCCATTTTTAGTTTATTTTTGTGTATGATGTAAGAAAGTGCTCCAATTTCAGTCTTTTGCATGAAGCTGTCCAGTTTTCCTGGCACCATCTGTGGTTATCTTTCCCATTGCATATTCTTTATCTTTTTCATTTTTAAAATATTTTTATTATTTTTTAGTGTTTATTTATCTTTGAGAGACAGAGACAGTGTGAGCAAGGGAGGGTCAAAGAGAGAGGAAGATACATAATCTGTAGCAGTCTCCAGGCTCTGAGCTAGCTGTCAGCACAGAGCCTGATGTGGGGCTCGAACCCATGAACCGTGAGATCACGACCTGAGCTGAAGCGGGATGCTCAACTGACTGAGCGACCCAGGCGCCCCTCCCATTGCATATTCTTAACTCCTTGGTTGAAAATTAATTGATCGCATAGGGGTGCCTGGGTAGCTCAGTCATTTGGGTGCTGGCTCTTGAGTTCAGCTCAGGTCTTGCTTTCAGGATAGTTAATTCAAGCCCCAGTTGGGCTCCATGCTGGGCATGGAGCCTAGTTAAAAAAGAAAATTAATTGCTGTGGGTTATGTCTGGACTGTCTATTGATTTGTTGTCTGTTTTCGTGCCAGTACCACACTGTTTTGTTTACTACAGCTTTGTGGTTTATCTTGAAATCTGGGATTTTGACGCCTCTAGTTTTGTTCTTATTTTTTAAGAACAAAATGGCTTTTGTGATTCCATGCAATTTTTAAAATTATTTTTTCTAGTTCTGTGAAAAATGGTGTTGGTATTTTGATGGGGATTGCCTTAAATCTATAGATTGCTTTGGTAATATGTACATTTTAGTAATATTTGTTCTTCCACTTCAGAAGCATTGAATATCTTTCCATTTGGTTGTGTTGTTTTCAGTTTCTTTCATTGATGTTTCATAGTTTTTGGAGTACAGAACTTTCACTTCCTTGGCTAAGTTTATTCCTAAATCTTTTATTATTTTTGGTACATTTACAAATGGATTGTTTCTTAATTTTATCTTTCTGCTACTTTGTTACAGAATGATCCTTTTAAAACATAATTGAGATTAAGATACTCCTCCGTGTCTCCTCTCTGCATATGGCAATTCTTCAGTGTCTCCCTAGTTCAATCAGAATAAAAGTCAAAGTTATTCAAGGGTATTTGAGATGGTACCAGGTCATGGCCTCTTTTGATCCTCTTTTATTCTACTCTTCTCTCATTCTGTTCCAGTCACAGCGGCCTCCATCCTATTATTTAAATACAGCAGCAGAGTTCTGCTTTATGGCCTTTGAACTGACAGTCTCCTCTGCCTTGAATACTCTTTTTTCATACTTCCTCACCTCATTTGAATTTTGGTGAAATATCACCTTCTCAGTGTTGGCCTCCCTGCCCAGTGAAATCTAATCCTATCATCTTCTCTGTTTCAGTGTTTCCAGGATGTCTTACCCTGATCTATTTATTTTTCATAATACCAGCTTCTAATGTAGTAGATATTAAACACAAACTCATTATGTTTAGTATCTTTTACCTTTCTCCCACTGGAATGTTAACTCTCCAGGGTCAGAGTTTGTTGTTTGTTTTGTTTACTGATGCATCCCCAGTTCTTAGAACAGACCTGACACATCATAGGTCTATAATAAATATTTGTTGAATGCATGTAAATCTGATATCATTCATTTAAGTAAGATGTTTTAGTTCTTCTTAGGTATTCATGGGGTGAAGTCTAAACTCCTCACAAAGTGGAGTACATTCTTTGTAAGTTCCTCCTCTTCCCTATATTTACCTTTTGAATCTCTCCATCTCTTCACTCCCTGAATTCCACCCAAACTTAACTAGTAATTTTTTTAAATGTTATTTTTTATTTTGAAAGAGAGAGAGAGAGAGAGAGAGCACATGTGAAAGCCTGCAAGTGGGGGAGGAGCAGAGAGAGAATCACAAGCAGGCTCTGTGCTGACAGCACAGAGCATGATGTGGGGCTTGATTTCATGAACAGTGAGATCATGACATAAGCTGACATAAGGAGTTATATGCTTAACCTTCTGAGCTACCCAAGTGCCTCCCAAACTTAACTAGTAATTCCTAACCAATATGGGCTCACTTGCATTTCTTGGCAGCATTTGACCCCCAAATTTATGTCTCATCCACTGTCAGGTTTGTTTCCCTTTCTCTGCCAAAGACATAGGCTGAGGAACCTATAGTGGAGAAGAGTGTGTGGTTTGTGTTTTCATTTTTTATCCTTCTCCTCACTCTACTGCTTGTACTTTTTCCAGAGTCCGGTGAAGAATGAAAGACAAAGTGTGGAGTCTGTTATTAAATAAGATTGTAATCTATTGGTGCCTTCTCTAAGGCAGATGCTCATGTGCCTGGCACACTCCTCTCCCCACTATTCAGGGACCTCTGAGATGCACAGAATCCTAATGTTGGTGACATCTCCTTGACTGATTTTTAGCAGGGTGACCCACCTATAAGGTACCTTTGTGCTAGGATATTCTCATGTTGGTAAAAGCCCTGTTGCAGCCTTTCACAATGTCTTGAATGAGATGCTGGATATAAAGCTCAACTGCACAAAGAAAGACCTCCCCCTAACGATAACTGTTAATACAGTTTATTTTATTGCTGTTATTCCTGTCCTGGACTATAATGTAATTAGGTAGAACCTAAGGAATGATGTGACACTGTGGACCCAACAGAGAAGTGGAGATAGTCCTACGTGGGACTCAGTGATTTCTTGCTCAATATAACTTTCTAAACATTAGTCTTCTTGACATTCAGGTGAACAAGTAAGTATATACACAATTATTCTACCAGTGGTTAGCCGTGTGAAGTAATGAAGTTAATTCATTTCTGGAACTCACCATCATCCAAAAAGTGAAGTGGTTGAAGTTTTAAGTTAATGTTTAGCTGTAATAGCCTATGATTTCCTTTGATTCTCTGTATGTTAATTTCTTGGATGCTTCGTGGAGATTGTGCTTTGCAAGGTGTGTTAAGCTCTTGTGTTCAACCCTTTCTACAAGATAGCACTGCTAGCACTCTGAAGATTAGTTTCAGAATCTATATTGAATTATTAATAAAATCCCATTTATGGAGAGTAAGGCTAGAAGAGTGGAGAGGTCAAGAAGCATGGAACTCTCAAATAGGGAATAGTCCATCCTTTTCTCTTTCAGTGACAGAGCGGCCACTAGAGATGATGAGAGGGGCTTGGAGGTGTATGCCAGGCATGCCTGCCATGGGTCTTGGAAAACAGAGGCTGCTCGGTAGATGGGGGAGATATATCTTCCTGACAAAGCTCCTGCCAGAAGAGAAAGTACATAACTCACCCCTGAGCCTTTCTATGAGCACTGCCAAATCCGACAGGCAGGTAACAGAACACTGAAAAGAAAGTAATGTCAGCCCTGCCTAGCGATGGCCAATACCGCACCTTAGTTACTCTACCTAGTGACAAAAGCCATTTATCAAGCTTGAAATAAAGTGGTTTTAAAGTCATGAATTTATGTTCCAGCCAGTCAGAGGCTGTAATTTTTGGGGCATTGGCCTAAAGAGACATAAACTAAAATGAAAACAAATTAGAGAATTAAGCAACTTTATATATGCATAATAGCTCCATCAGTTTTTTCTGGTTCTTTCTGATTTTTCTACCATGTCATTGCACCCATGTTTCTAGCCAATTACAACATTTTATTCAAGCCAAGATCCTATCCTGTAGCCAAAAGGATGGCACTCAGTTTTGATTCATCTATTCAACAACTACTTATTGTATTTAATAAGTACAGTTGAAAAGAAGACTGAGGAGTCCTGGAGGAATTATTTATTTTATTTAACAAACATTTATTGAGTGCCTACTATGTGCCAAGCATTGACTGAGGGGCTAAGCATGATGGTGAACAAGACAGCAAAGGCTTCTCTCATAGACCTCCCATATGTATCAATGAGAACACATATAAATAAATGAGGAAATATGGATAGTGAAAATGACAGTGGTTAGGGGAAGAATAAAGGATGCATGAGGAAACATAGGAAGTTTGGGGAATAGAGAGTTTAAAGTGAAGGGAGCAATACTTTATAAAAGGTCTAGAGCAGAAATAAACTTAGCCCATCTGGTGAATGCAGAACAAAAAGGTGAGTATGATTAGAGTGGGAAAGAGTAGAAACAGATAAGATTAGAGAAGTAAGTAGGGGCCAGATGAGAAACGACCTTGAGGGCCTTGTGGACCAATACGACCAGTGGGGATTTTATTCTAAGTATAGTGTGGGCCATTGGAGAGTTTTCAGCAGAAACAATGATGTGACCAACATTTCATTGAAAGTGAAGGACTAGAAAAGAATCTTACAAAAAAAGAGGCATTAATTATTAGTTGATTAATTAAATACATAGTTATGAATTTCTCTATGTGCCAGGTGTTGATGATGGAAAAATTAATAAGACATCCTTTGTCCTCAAGATGCTTACAGTCTATTGGTGATAGTCAAGTGCATGAATAAGAACATGGCAGTGGACATTTGGGTTGCTTCAGTGTCTTGGATATTGTAAACAATGATGCAGTAAACATAAGGGTAAATATATCTTTTTGAACCAGTATTTTCATTTTTGGAGGGTAAATAACTGAGTGGCGGAATTAGTGGATTGTATGGTATTTCTATTTTTAATTTTTTGAAGAACTTCCATACTGTTTTCCACAGTGGCTGCACCAATTTGCATTCCCACTGATGGTGTACAAGGGTTCCCTTTTCTCCGCATCCTTGGCAACACGTGTTATTTCTTGTCTTTGATAGATGAATTGGTTAAGAATGTGTAAAACACACACACACACACACACACACACACACACACAATGTTACTCAGCCATATAACGAATGAGATCTTGCCATTTGTGACAACAATGGTAGACCTAGAAAGTATTATGTTAAGTGAAAGAAGACAGAGAAAGACAAATACTATATGATTTCACTTATATGTGGAATCTGAAAACCAAAACAAATGAACAAACAGAAAATAGAAACAGGTTCATAAATACTAGTGGTTGTCATAGGGGAGGGGGTGGGGGTGGGCTAAATTAGGTGAAGGAGATTAAGAGGTGTAAACTTCCAGTTATAGAATAAATAAGTCATGGAGATGAAGAGTAGAGCAAAGGGAATATAGTCAATGATATTGTGATAACTTTGTATGGTTACTACACTTATCATGGCGAGCAGAATAATATATAGAGTTGTTAATCACTAACATACCTGTATGTTATGTTGTTCACTTAACATACCTGTATACCTGAAACTAATATGACATTGTATATCAGCTATTCTTTAGTGAAAACAACAACATGGCAGTAATGTACAATGATGCCTTAGTGGGCAAAGTCTTGTGCAATCACTTCTGTTTATTAACAGACAGAATATGGCCTCTTAAAAGAGGCTCTTCTGCATGTGAGTTTTTTTATGATTTTTAAAAAAAATTTATAATAGTTTATTGTCAAATTGGTTTCCATATAACACTCAGTGCTTCTCCTCACAAATGCTCCCCTCCATGACCATCATGTGAGATTTTTAATGTGAAAAGGCATCTACTACATTCCAGACAATGAATATGTCCCTAGGTCACTTCTCCCAGAGGAAATGCAAGTATTCTAAGAAGAGGCCCAGCGGAACCACAAGTCACAAGACTGGGTTCTCTTCACTGTGTGGTTGTGAGATGGGAGCAGTTGTTACCAGGACTCTGGGCTTCACTTCATCTGTAAGAGCTGAAGCAATTGCTCTATAAAGTCTCCTCCAGCTCTGTTTCTGTACCTCAGAGTGTAAGGATGCAGGTCTAAATCAAACTGACTCCATGACAGGCTTCAAGTTTCCTCTCTGACCTTGGAGGTCTAGGTGTTGGTTTCTCAGAATCATTAGACAATAGAAGGGCACACATTGCCCAAGGGAGGAGGGACCACCCAATCAGGAAAGGCCAGCTAACACCCTTAACATTTCTAAGGGCAGGCCTAGAGGTAGAAGCTATAGATAATCACCTATTGCTTAAGGCTAATCACGCCCTATATGAGGGTCCTGGGTCCACTCTGTAATTGGTCAATACTCTAAATGTTGTGATTGGGTCCTGCCAATAGTAACAATGTATATGGTTAAACTTACTGCCAATAATGATAGGCAATAATGATTGGATCACTGTACCTGTGTCACAATTTCCTGTAACTCCCCCTTCCCAAACCCATAAAGTTCCTACCCCCGCCTTTGTTCGGGGCTCTCAGCACGGATCCACTGTGCTGGTGAAGTCTGTGAGCCTGAGCTTATAAGTCTGCAATAATAAAGCCCTTTGCTTTTGCATGTGTGACTCGGCCTCCCCGGCAGTCTCTGGATTTTGGGGATGATACTAAAATCTGGGCATAACAAGAGGGTGCTTTGCTTTGATCATTCATTTTAAGCTCTGTTTCTACCATGATAATACAGAAGACTAACTTTGAAGTCCATTTAAGCAAAATGTTATCCCTTCAAAATAATTTCATTTTATTAGAATTACACTATAAAAATTGTATTCAGTTATGATTATTATGTTTCAAATTTCATTAATATATTTTTGGGAATTTTTTCTCTCTTATATTTAAGTATCTATATCATATCCTTGATTTGGGGTCATGGCCTGCGAAAGCTGAAATGTTTACTCTCAGGCTGATTCATATTTTAAGGCTAGAATACTGTGGAGCAGAGTGTTTCTGGAATGAGATCCCTGAAACCCCAGTCCTGCCAGGTGCTTAAAGGAGAAGAGATTTCCATGGTCAAATAAAGACGCTGACAAGTCCTAAAGTAAGAAATAAACCAATCCATGATCACAGTCAAATGAAGAAACAAACCTGGGTTACTTTGTTTAACCCAGTGTTTCCAATTGTGTTTGAAGTCAGACCTTTTATTAGGTAACAACCCTCAGTTGACTTTTGTATCCTGGTCATGAGCAGGTTCCCTCACACACAGTCCTATGTGTTCCAGGAATGCACTCTTAATTTCAAGTTGCCTGGCTGTAATGTTATGGAATTCTAGATTTATTTCAAATTATGTAGTCTTTCCCTTTTGGTGGCCCAGTTTTGCAGCAAACTAGGGAGCTACTCAGGCTGAAACAATACTTATTTCTTCCAGTCCTGAGAAATGTTCCATTTTAAGGCTCCATATTGTATGCCAGTTGGAGCAGAGCAGCCACAGAATGAGCATCTATAGATCTACAGACAATGTAGAACATTGCTTTGCCTGGTTGTGGTGAGGGATTTGAACCAAGTCGTCTCCCTGTTCTTGCCTGGTTTCTTTTGGATAACTCTCACAGAGCACTGTCCAGCTTACTATGCTCCCTTGAGTTTCACTGTAGGACAGCAAACAATGACAGCAACATATAGCTCAGCCTATGTTGTGCAGGCCAGGCCTGTACCTGAGTTCTCCCTACCCTCACGCCAAGTACCACCATTTCAATATTAGTAAACACCATTTCTTTTCATGAACCACCTGGATAGGTTATGGCACTAGACTTCGGCAGTAGTGAGTGAGTCACATGGAATGCATAGGGTCATACTCGCCAAGAGGGCTTTATCAGCAGGTATTCACCATTTGAGGCATAGACTTTGGTTGAATGAATGAGTGAATAAATGCTGTGTAGCCCCAGACAGTTGTGTCCTGATGGGCAGGGACTTGTGAAGTATAGGGGTTCTAGACAATCTCTGTGCAAAGGATTCTATGTATAAGAGAAGGCAGGACAGAAAAGTTGAACAGGTATAGGTTTGAGTTCCAGACCTGCCAACTAAGCAAGGTATCACTTTGATCAAGTTCTTTACCTCTCTTGAGTGCTATTTTTTTTTTAAATCGAGCAGCAATATCTATGTTGCTGCATTTATGTGATGATGAGGCTGAATAAAGGAATTGATGTGAAAGATAGCAAGGATCTGGTACATGGCCAGAACTCAATGGAGTGTACTACGATTAAGATATTATTAAGGATGGGAAGCATCATCAACCATCACCCCATACAGTCCCCTCATTCTGTTGAGGAGACTTGGTTAGTATGGCACAGTTAGGGGGAGAGCACAGGTTTTCTTAATCCTGGTTTAATGCACTGTGTATCACATTTCTTTCTTCAGCCATCCATTAATTGCTGATGGAAAAATCCTGATTCTAACCTTGCATACCCCCTATAAATCCTAACTTTGCTTTGAGACCCAAAGGATGGGTGCCTGGCCTCTAGTGTGCATGGGCTGTACGTTGTGACTTTTTAAGCACAAAGCTGAGAGAACATCATCTTCCAGAAGGAAGACATCTCTCCAGCTGGTACCTCCCATTGCTATGCTAGGACTTGGGAACACCAGGCTCACAGATGCCCCAGACACATGAGTGGGTGGTTGTCTTTGCATCAAGCCTTAGGGAAGGTGAAACACCTTTGAGCCAGTTGCTGCCTTCTTCTCTTTTTTAATTCCAAGATTTTATTTAAATTCAAGTTAGTTAATACATAGTGTAGGGGTGCCTGGGTGGCTCAGTCAGTTAAACTTATGACTCTTGATTTTGGCTCAGATTATGATCTCAATTTGTGAGATTGAGCCCTGTGTTGGGATCTCCACTGGCAGCATGGAGCCTGCTTGGGATTCTCCCTCTCTGCTTCTCTCCTCATGTGCGCGCTCTCTCTCTCTCTCTCTCTCTCTCTCTCTCTCTCTCTCTCTCTCTCTCTCAAAATAAAGAAATAAACTTAAAAAAAAACCAAATAAGGGTGCCTGGGTGGCTCAGTCATTTCAGTGTCTTACTTTTCTGACTTTGGCTTAGGTCAAGATCTCATAGTTCATGAGTTCAAGTTCCTTATCAGGCTCTGTGCTGACAGCTCAGAGCCTAGAGCCTGCTTCACATTCTATGTCTCGCTCTGCCCCTCCCTGACTTGTGTGCTCGCTTGCTCTCTCTCTCTCAAATGTAAATAAATAAACATTAAAAATACATTGTAGTATTGGTTTCAGGAGTAGAATTTAGTGATTCATTACTTAAATATAACATCCATTGCTCATCATAAGTGCCCTCCTTAATACCCATCACCCATTTTGTCCATCTCTCCACTCATCTCCCCCCAGCAACTTTCAGTTTGTTCTCTGTAGTTAAGAGCTGCCTTCTTATCACATATCTGTCTGGAGTGTGTCTGGCCAGGGCTCAGTAGGGTATACAAAGGAGCCACCTGAGGCAACTCAGATGAGCAGTAATATGTCAGGGAGGAGAGAAGTGGAGGCAGCAGAAGGGAAGAGAAGGACAAACGCACTTGCCATAGGATGGAGCAAGCAACTTTTTTTTCCCTTAAAGAAAAGATGATTACACCTGATGTCTAGATTCATTTCCAAGTGGACCCATAGAAGTCCCATTAAACATTATACAGCACTTCCATTTCTGCGTATTTATCCAAAGGAAACAAAACTACTAACTCCAACAGATGTCTGTACCCCCATGTTCACTGAAGCATTGTTTATTTATAATAGTTAAGACATGGAAGCAACCCAAGTGCCCATCAATAGATGAATGGATAAAGAAACATAGTATATATATATATACACACACACACAATTGAAAATAATATATAATGGAATATTATTCAGCCATAAAAGAAGGAAACATTATTATTTATGACAACATGGATGGACCTTGAGGGCATTATGCTAAGTGATATATATTAGACAAAGACATATCCTCTATGATCTTAATTATGTGTGGAATCTGAAAAAACCCCAAACTCATAGATACAGAAAACAGATTGGTGGTTGCCAGAGCAGGGGTGGGGGTAAGGGAAATGGGTGGTGGTCAAAAGGTACAAACTTCCAGTTATAAAATAAATAAGTCCTAGGGATGTAATGTATAGCATGATGACTCTAGTTAACAATACCATATTGTGCATTTGAAATTTGTTAAGGGAGTAGATCTTAAAGGTAGTTATCATATACACAAATTTGTAACTTATGTGTGGTGATGGATATTAACTAGAGTTGCTGTGGTAACTATGATGTTATATGTTATTTATATATAAATTAAAAATCCCATTTAGCATAGGGATGCCTGGATGGCTCAGTTGGTTAAGCGTCCAGCTCTTGATTTAGGTTCAGATCATGATCTCACAGTTTGTGGATTTGAGCCCTGAGTTGGGCTCTCCACTGGAAGCATGACACCTGCTTGGGATTCTCTCTCTCTCTCTCTCTCTCTCTCTCTCTGATGCTCACTTTCTCTCTTTCTCAAAAAAAAAATAAGTAAACTTAAAAAAGTCCCATTAGGCACATAAAGAATATGAACTGTAATACTCCAGAACTAATAGAGCTACCTGGGTTTCTGTGACCTGACCTGGCTATCTGCTGACTAAGCATTATTATATTATTAGCTACCATTTACTATTTTACTATAAAAATGTCAAAAAGTATATGATGAATATAAAATAAGTCCTTTCCCTCACTCTGCTTCCAAACCCTTCCCACTTAACTGAGTTTTCTGCTGTTAACAGTTTATGTATCTTCCAGACATTTTCTATTATGTGTATGAATGTAGTAGGTACAAATTCCATAGGCATCATGGAGAGGCTGATATTTGAAGTGCCACTGAAGGAGGAGGGGAAGGCAACCAGGCAGCTATCTGGGGGTGTTTGGAGGAGAGTGTCAGGCAGAGGGACCAGGATGTGCAGAGTCCCAGGATGGGAGTGTGCTTGGTGCATCTGAGGAGCAGCAGAGAGGCCATGGGGCTGGAGTGGAGGGTAGGGATAGATGGGATGGGCTGGAGAATGCACAGGCTTTGCAGGTCATGGCAGAGACTTGTGTTTTTATTCTGAGTGATATGAGCTCCATGATCTGACTTGTAGGGAGAATTATTTGGAGGCTGTTGGGTAATAATTCAGGTGAAAGACGATGGTAGCATGAACTTTGATGGTAGTGGAGTAGAAAAATGGTTGGGTCCAGGACATACTTTAAAGGAATAGCTAACTAATGTGATTTGTTGTTGTTGGACTGGTTGTGTAGTGTGAGAAAATGAGACTGTAGGGTAACTTCCAGATTTGATGGCTGAACAGCTAGAAAGATGGGGTTTCAAATTCATGGTGGGGTCACTGTTCAGAACCAAGTGTTCTGGGCTGCAGGGTCATGTTTCATGCTCTATATCTTGTCTCCTTGGTACCAAACAACTGTCCATAATATCACACTGTGGTAGAATGCTGTGCTCCAAAGCAAAGAAAAAAATTTTAGAATATTGCCTTCTATTAAGTTGGGGACTTTCTAGTCCAAATCAGTTATAGTGTCTGAGAATATGCAATATTGGTCATTTCTCGTTTTTAAAAGATACTTGTTAGAATCCAGGCAATTCATTTCTAGAACTCTGGACTCAGTTGTTGGGAATGGCTGCACAAGATCACTGTTCTGGAGTCCTGTGTTTCTGCTTTTGGTGACTGTATTCTCTGTGCCCTGAGTTTCACTGTACTTTCTTGTCCATCGACTACTTTCTGTGTTTTATAATTAAAGCACAGTGAAGACAAATGTGCTATTTATAATTTTCTTCCTGGAGCCATTTCAATTAAAAGTTAATTAAATGCCTTCACATCATAATTTTAAAGTATTCCTTCAGTAACAATGAGATAGTATGAGAGCTGTAAGAATCCCCAGGTCTAAAATAAACTTATGCAAATACTTTTTCAAAATGCTGCTATATGTATAGACAGCATTACTTAAACATGATTAGTACTTTTATGTCTTTATTAATTTTATTAATTAAAGTATTAAGAGAGTGAGCCTGTGATTGGGGTATTCAGTTAGGCAGGCATTCTTGAGTGTTGGATTATAGCATGGAAGTCAGCTGGTGGCCCTTTTGTAGCCAACTTTGCTTTTGAGCTGTGGTTCTCACATTCCGGGGGCTACTGGGAGATGCCGGAAGAACTGACAAAGAACACAAAGGCCTAGCTAGGCTCATTGGAATAGGGATTGAGCCTTCTGTATTTTTATTAAATTTCCCACATGATTCTGACCCACCAAAGTGTGAGAAGCACTGATTTAGAGCAGTGACCTGTTATAGTAGTTTCAGGTTGATTCTGGGTATGATAAACAAATGTCTTGTGCACTGCTTTAGGTGTGATACTTTACTCCCTGCATTCTAAGAGTGTGAGTATATTGTTTATAAAGAGACTAAAATCTGCAGGAGACTCAAAAACTTCATGCCTAGGAACATCTCAAGAGCCCTTTAAAGTTGAGCTGTGGAATTCTGGAGCTCCATTAATAAGACTGCAAATGTGTGGATTTCCAGATGACATATTGGCTTGTGCCAAAGCAGTTCTCTCATTTCCTTGACAAATGTATCTCCTGTTATGGCAGCTCCTAAGTCTGTTTTTCTGTCAAGGACCAGTGGTGGCTGTAGGTGGGAGGAGCCTGTGTGGATCCCCTAGGGAGAGAGGCTTCTCAAACCAAAGGCAGCAAGGGTTGCTAACCTATGGTCAGGAAGGATAGGGCTTCTGCAGGCTTTGGCACTTTTAGGGCCACATCTTATTGCTGTAGGAGAAAAAGATACTCTTGGTTTTCCTAGTAATAGTAACTATTAATAAGTACTAAGCACCATTCCAAGTGCTTTTTTGTAATGATTAATCATAAGTTAATATGTAATAATTAATGTGTAATAATTTTAAATCTACTGACATTACAGAAGAGTAAATGGGGATAGAACTTGTCCATGGCCACCCCAACTAGTTGTGGCAAGTAAGATTCCACCTAGGCTGTCCTGCTCCAGAGTTTATCATTTTACCTATTGTGCTCTGCTATCTCCCAATCTATTGGGATTTATGCTCCCTGTTCCATTATACTGGCCTAGGAATCATAAATGGGGGTGACACAGAGATGAGATAGTTCAGGTGAAGCCCTGAAATATAATTGAGGAGTCTGGTGACCAGCAAGACAACAGGGGTCTCCCAGGAGCCCCTTACCTGAGCAGCCAGGACTGGGGGCAGATGGGGTGCTGGTGTGGGGGCGTGTAGGTGGTATTCAAGGGAAAGTCTGAAATTTCTCCTTCAGGCAGCATCCATTCTGATTGGGCAGTTCCATGGCATACCGTTCATTGAAGGTTTTGAATATTGCTCCTGGATGTATGTACCTCCTCTGGAGAGCTACAGCTGGCTTGGTCACAGGCTCCTGAATTCTCATGGACCTTCTTCTAGGTCAGGAGAAGGAGGAGGCCAGTTGTCTATGGGAGCTGTTCAGTTGCTCCTGATAACTGGGAAGCCCTGGGTTACCAGCAGGAAATGGGCAGAAGGCAGGGGAGGTGTGATGGATAGGCTAGGTAACATGATCCTGGGCAGGATTGCTAAAACTTGAGTAATGTAAGAGTTTGTTTTCAGAGAAAAATATTACAGCATATTTTAGGGTTAAGTGAAATTAACCATATTATGGTATTACTTTAATATGTCTAAACAGAAAACTAATTGCTTATTCCCTATGTTTTTAGTTGTACAGCAATAAAACAAAACAATTTAGCAGAACCAAACAAACAAAATTACAGTAGGAATAATACTCAGTTTAATGGCACTGATTTGTGATGGATGCTGCTTTGCTGAAGCAGCCACACTTACCACGTGTATGTGGCATTGATCCCACAGGTTCCCTGGATGTTGTGGCCTCTACTTCATGGGCCAGTTATCCGTCATCCTGCCAAGTATGTCTGGAGACACAACTACCAGGCCTGTTTCTATAGGGGCCCTGATGTCCTTTGGCTTCTGTGAGGTGCAAACATGCTATCAGGAATTAGGTTGGCTTGTGCACAATTCCCTGGTGCCAAAGTGACCACAAAAGCTTGAGGACCAACACTGGATGGTACTTCTTGGTGACAAAGAAATTGATTATACATATGATGTATACTTTCATATTTTTGATATTGATTTGGGATTGCATTCCAGTGGAATGTAAGCTCTCATGAGAGCAGGGGCTTTGCTGTGTACTCTTCTATTTCTTGGGGGTAAGAATAGTGCCAAGAATGGCTGTGCCCAGTGGAAATATAATAATACAATCCGTAAATATGAGCCACATATGTAATTTAATATTTTCTGGTACCCACATTAAGAAAAACTGAAAGAGGAGCAGGCGAAATTCACTTTAGTAATATATTTAACCCAGATATTCAAAATAGTTCAACATGTGATCAGTATAAAATTATTAATGTGAGATTTTATATTTTTCTTTTTGTGCTAAGTCTTCAAAATCTGGTGTGTATTTTAGATTTAAAGCACATCTCAAATTCAGACTGGCCATATTTCAAGTGCTCAGTAGTCACATGTAGTTAGTGGCTACTGTATTGGGCAGTGCACATATAGAATATAATACATTCAGTAAACATGTTTTAAAAAGAAGATTGATGAATGACTTAAAAAAGAGATTTTAGACCCTCAGGATACCGTTTTGAGAAATGCTGGTGCTTCATCTTATATTACAGTGGGGGGAAGCAGAAGAAGAAGAGACTCTAAGCTTTTTACCTCTCACTTGAATGAATATAATATTCTACCTGGCCTCCTTGTGTCCAGCTTTGCTCCTGTAATTGTTTACCTCAGGAGAGCCAGAGTGCTTTTTCCTAAAATCCAGAGCTAATCAAGTCACTCTTTACTTAAAAACCCTCTGGTGACTCCTCTTCAACATTGAAATAAAGTCCAAGTTCTTAGCACAGATTATAGGTCCTTGGCCCTAGCTTTTCTCTCCAGGGTCTTCTCTGCCCGGTCCCCCTTGAACTCTCTGCCCCAGACACACTGAGTTTGTTTCTATCCTTACACATGGAAAGCTGCCTTCACATTTGTGTCTTTGTACATGCCATTTCCTATGCCTATGACAGTCCTTCCTCCACCCTTCATCCTCCCCTCATTTCCTGGATAACTCCTTCGTATCCATCAGGTCCACGTTAATGTGTCACTTCCTTAAGGAAGCTCTCCTTGAACCCCTTGTACTATTTGGCTGCCTGATTCCTGGTGCTGTGCACTGCTCTTGTTGAATATTTCTCACTCTCACTCTCATATTTCATACCAGATCCCCCTTTTCAGGAGCTATGCCTCCTACCTTTTTGAGACATGGGACAACTTAGGGAGGAAAAGACCAATTTGGATCACAGACACCTGGGAGATTTTATTGTCACAAAGTGTGGCCAAGAGTCTGAGGAGAAAAGGAACAGACATTTCCTACCTGATTTTAAAATGTGCATTATGGACAGGGCTTAAATAAATTGCAGGGGCACCTGGGTGGCTCAGCTGGTTGGGCGTCCAGCTTCGGCTCAGGTCATGATCTCATGCTTAGTGGGTTCGAGCCTCGCGACGGGCTCTGTTCTGACAGCTGGCTCAGAACCTGGAGCCTGTTTTTGGATTCTGTGTGTGTGTTTCTCTCTGACCCTCCCCTGCTCACACTGTCTCTCTTTCTCTCTCAAAAATAAAGCATTAAAAACTTGTTTAAAAAAAATAAATTGCAGAAATCCTTTTCCTCATGGCAACACTTGATAATCCCTTCCCTTTCACCACTTCCATCAAGGACCCTTCCATCCATGATCACGGACTTATTCTAGTTGGGGCCAGACAACCACTGTGTCCTTTTCTCAATTGGGAAGTGTCAGTTATTGGAAAACTTGTGACTTATCTGTCCTTGAATGTTGAGAGTTTTCCCCAGGTCCTCCCCCTCTTCAATTAAAATGACTCACATAGTAATTGTATTTAGTGTGCATATCAATTAGAACAGTGGTTCTGAACCAAAGGAGCATCTCAGAATCATTAGGGAGTTTCTCTAAAGTACAGTTGTCCAATAGCCATCCTCCCCCAATTCACCTAGAGACCTATGAATCAGAATCTCTTGGGATGGGGCCAGTGGTGTATAGGTGATGTTTCATTTCTGGTGAAGAATCACTGGGCTAGGATAAGAGAAAGGCAAAATAGTAAAACCAAAACCATTGCAGATTATGATAGGTGCTTCTTTAATGAGGCACTTGGTCACCCTAAGGGTGGTGATATTTCTGACTCCCAGAGCACAGTCTGGAAGAACTGTTAGCCAGGGCAGAAATGCACAGCCAGTATGAAAGCCAAGAGATTTCCAAACCGGAGTCATCAGACTATTTGTTCCTGTGCAGCTCATAATCTTAACTTTTTATTATTACACAGCTGCCAATTCAATTTTACAGCGCAAATAAAAATCTGGTATGTTATGACACTTTGCATTTATTGTTCACCATATCTGTTAAGAGATGGAGCAGTTTATTAAAATTGTTTTTAAACTACATTCAAATGCCTGTTGATAAGCAAGTTAACATATTTATCTTCCATTGGCCATGAGGCTATAGAGCTGAGGATACAAAGTAATACCTGTATATTTGGGCATATATATATAGGGAGGGTTGGAGGAGATACACAGTGTTGGCTATTATAGTGCTTTATATTCCTTCAGTAGGTGCTTATTAAGGGCCAATGATGTACCAGGTCCTATTTCTAGCAGTGAAAAAACAATCTGAACCCTTCCCTTAGTGGAAGAGAAAAATTATATGTAAAATAAAGACATAAATGAACTATCTAGTACCACAAGTGTTGTAATTGCTATGGGGAAAAGTAAAATATTACTGTGTTTGGAGTGGTGATGGGCAGGGTAGTGGTGGTGACATTTCAGCACAGACCTGAAGGAAAAAAGGGGGATGAACCATTCAGGTATCTGAGGGTAAAGTGTTCCATATGAAACATAAGTGCAAAGGCCGTGAGGCAGGCAGGAGCATATTTGAAGTATCTGTGGAATCATGAACCCGTCAGGATAGCATGGAGAGAAGAGTTTGGAAAGCATGGTAGGATGAGGTCAGGAGGTAGTCTCAGATAGGGGCCTGAGCGGGCAGGGGAGGTTACAACAAAGAGTTTTGCTTTTCCTCTGAGTGAGACAAACAGCCACTATTAACTTTTGAGCTGAAGTATATGAGACACAACTTAATTTCAAAAAGATCATCCTGGTGGTAAATGGAAACTACACTCCACAGGAACAACTTCCTGTAGGAAGCTTCCATTAGGAAGCCGTTGCAGTATTCCAAGTGAATGGGAGAAGTGGCTTAGACAAGGGGAGCAGAAACAGAGGCGGTGAGAAGGGATCAGACACTCAATATATTTTAGAGGTAGAGCAAACAGGATTTGCTGAGTATGGAGTGTCTGTGAGAAGGAGAAGAGTCGAGGAGGCGGGTTTCTGACCTGAGCTACTGAAGAGATGGAGTGGCAGTTAGCTGGATGGGGAGGGTCTTGGGGAAGCAGGGCAGGGACAGTGCCCGAAGTTCAGGGCTTTGTTTTAGGTCAGTTGATAAAATTAGAGGAAGCCTTGGTTGCATTGTAGCACGGAGATTGCTACTGCACAGGATGACTGATTCTAAGGTCACCTCACTGGCTTAGGTCAAATACAGCCTTTTTGGGTTCATTTTTGTGTGGGGAACATAGTTAAGATTTTCCAAAAATTTTTTGATCTACTTTTCTTAAAAAGAAAATTTTTGTTTGTAACATTTTCTCTAAAATGTTTATACATACATAAAAATATTTTATTTTTAATTTAACTACAAATAGGATTATTTGTATATACTGCTCTACATTTTACTTTTATACAGTGAATTGACTTTCGTGGGTTCAGTATTGCTTGACACACAGGTTTCTAGACTTTCATAAAGTTGGGTTTGCTGAGGGTTTTTATTTATCAAGATTGGCAGTGAGTATAGGAGATCAGAAGATCAATGACAGACAAGCACATTTATTTCCATACAAGCTTGCAAAGAGTACTCTGGCAAGGACCTCTTGAGTCCTAAGAGATAAAAGGGGACCTTTAGATGAGCAGTGTCAGGGAAACAAAAATATTCAAAACTATTCTCTTTAGCAGATAAAGCATGGATTCACAGACTGTTCATGATGCCATTTAGTGCATATAACCTTGGGAGTAGTTGGAGAAGAGGGCTGCTTCCTGACCTTGGATCTGAAGCCCTCTCCTCAGTGTGTACAGCTGTGCTAGAAGCCAATCAGTTTAAACCCCTTCCCCTGCTGGGTTCCAACTTCAACCTCAGCAGTTCTTCCCAGAGAATTTGAATCTTTAGGTCTGGAGTCTGATATCCTAGAGGTTAATTATAAATGTGGTCAGATACAGGAGGTGAGGGCAATAGATGGAAATCTAAAGAGGCAGCTCTGTTGGAAGATGTTCTGACAGATAAATGGGGAGAACAGCCTGATATGTGTGGAAAGAGCATGAACTTCTGAGTCAGGCCTGGGTTTAAAGTGCTGTGTGTCTGTGGGCAAATAATTTAATCACTCAGTGCTTCCAGTTTACTCTTCTGTAAAAATACTGACAAAACCCCTCCTTTCTGTGGCTGTGGTAGGGCTCCATAACACTGTATAAACAAAGCCCACAACAGTACCTGGCATTTGGCAGATACTTTACAAATGCCCAGTCCCCATTTCTCCCGTCTAAGAACAGGGCTGCTAGGTGTATTGGAAACCATGCTATTGAGATTGGAGCAGAAGGGCTGAAAGTTAAGAATCATGGTTTGGCCATTGAGAAATTAGGCCATGTGGATTGAAAGCAGGTTTCTGAAAGAAACTGCATCCAGAGCAAGGCTTCTCAGAGCTGAAGACCCTATTTCAAGGAAACTCAGCATTGACCATCATCTGGATTGCTACCTCAGTTGTGTCCACTGTCATAGCCAGGAAGCTCCAAAAATATTGGAGCCTGGATGTCTCTTACTTGCCGTGGTGTCTTACAGTATCTCACATGCCACAGGGACCTAATAACCATCTGTACATTAGTGAATTGGTGTTTATGGAAGAACTTCTAGCAAATACAAGTTGCAAAAAAGAAAAATCACCCTAACCTAATCACCCATCCTTTCCGTCCTGTTTGTTAAATTATAATGTACATTTATAATTTATAAAACTGTGGCCAGACTGTTTTATAATCTGCTTTGTGAAAATCTATTGTGAATGGTTTTCCTGTAAAATGTTTTTAAAGGCTGCATAGTATTTTTTTGTGTGTGTGTATGTATATGCCACATATTTTATAATGAACTAATCCCTTGCCTTTGACATATAGTTTGTGCAGTATTTTGATGATATTAGCAGCATTGTGATGAACTTCCATGTAGCTAAGTGCTTGATCAAATAATAGATTAGCTTCTCCATTTGAATACCAATTTTCTTTTCCTCTTTATTTTGAAAGAATTGTAGATTTGCATGCAGTTTTGAGAGATAATAAGGAGAGATTCCTCATACCCTTCACCAGTATCTACCAATGGTCAGATAATGTATTGCATACCTGTGGGACAATATCATAATCAGGAAATTGCCATTGATACAACCCTTCAATGCCTGTGTTAGTTTTTTAGTTTGCTTTGGTCAGACAGATGTTGTAGACATGCTATTGGGAAGGTCTAGTTTTGCATTTTCAAGCATATTTTTTCTTCTTCAATCAGCACCTTCCTCTGCTTTTCCGTTTCTTCAGCTGAGGTGAAGTTAGCCTACCTGGTTTGGCAGTATTCCAGTGGTCTTTGCATAGGTGTGTGAGTCCTAGATTCTCAGAATTCCAAGCACTAATGTTTTCCAGGGTCCCTGTCAGGTAAGGTCAGCGAGTGTTTCTTCTGCTATGAAACTGTAGCCATCTGTTGGTTTCTACTCTTTAATACCAATGCAGATAACACACAGGGTATCAGAGCTGGCAGGCATAATAGATAAAGTCTACTGGTGATCATATTCACTAATTAAAGCTGTGAGCCAGACGGTGAGGTTACATTTCCTTTGTTCTTTAGTTTGTATGTCACATTTTATGTGCATATGAAAGTGTCTATTAAATATTAACAGAATTTCACCTTATGCACAAATGAAATAAACACAAGTATTTCAAAGAAAATTATCAAGAACTGTGTAATTTCAGAGCAGCTTGAGTGAAATGGTAGGTGTGTTTAACTTTTGCTGGACAGGGATCCCAATTCAGGCCTGTAAATGGACAAATAAGAATTTCTATAGGTGATGTTGGTTGCTGTTGTGTCTTTATCTAAATATTCACCATTAGTACAGTTAATTGAGTCATTTTTTTTTGTAATCATGAAAAAAATCACATATGTGTCTTCATTAAGGGTGCTATAGGTTTTGGTGCTAGTTTTAAATATATGCCTGAAAACCAATAACTAAAAAGGAATGTAGATATGATAAAACAGTGTTGAAACAAACTAATGCTTCAATATACTGTGCAGTTAATTTCAGAGACAATACTTTATGTTATAATACAGGCAGTGCTGAGGAAATAAAAGACTACATTCCAGCAATATATTGCTACAGCGATTGTAGATTTATATGCCAGCATCTTCATACTTTGTACTTATTCCAGTGAGAAAATTAGTTGTGGATTATTCAAGTTTTGATTTACACAAGGTCTTCAGTAATTTGTCCTTAACATAAAATACATCCCTCTGTACTGGATTTACTTTGTACTTTGCCCATGACTCAAGGAGTATGCACATTTAAGATGCACATTTAAGATGGGAGTTTGAAACTTAGTCGTAGTGGAATTTATTTTTTATTTTTACAATTTATAAATGGGATTTTTAATCCAGTTGCTTAAAATTTAAGAATACATTTCTCAAAGAAATAGTCATTAATAGGAACTCACATTTGTTGATTTCTTATTATGTATATGTTAGTGCTTTATATATTAGTTTTATTTTAATTTAGTCTTTACAACAACTCTGGGATCTGTCATCACCCTGAATTTGTAGAAGAGAATTCCCAGAATTAGAGAGGTGAAGTCCAAGGCCCTATGCTGAAGATGGGAGGATCAGGATTCAGATTTATGTACGGTTCTAAAACCTGTGTTTCGTCTAGGGGCTCATGGACTCCTGGGAAGCTAATAGATGGGATTGGGTTCACTACCCTAAAATTATAGGCAAAATTTTATTGGCCTGTGTGTTCATTGTTATAGGCAGAAGGTCCATGGATTTCATGTAACATTCAAGGGGCTTGTTGATCCTTTCTAGTGTCATACACCTCAGAACTGTACCAAAATCCCTCCTATATGACCCATACAGCCCTACTAAACCCTAATCATGTATCAACCATTGCAGTCAGCGATACTGGGTGTTAATTAAGCACTGATGTCTATGTGAAAACATTTTACAGCATGTAACATCTTTGGAAATAGGGTTTTTCTCTGCCTACATTTCCTCTCACCAAGTTGAAGGGTGTGGTAAAATCTATTAGCTGCACATTGAAATTCATGATGACCCTTGCAACATTTTTGCTCCCTGGGTTTCTAAGAGATCCAGGACATTGTCCTGTTCTCAGCATTGGGCATCATTTGAATGTATATGACTATGCAAACAAAAATACATCTGATTTCCTATAGCTTTTCATTTGTTTCTCTCTTGAAGATTTTTTTCACATACCATGTTGCCTTAAAATGATTATGTTCATGCTTCCTCTCCCCATTCAAATTAGAAGGATTCTGAAAGCAGGCACCATGTTTTGTTTATCTTAGGGTTCCCTGAATGCCCAGGATCACGTGTGACGGGGAAGAAAAAAACACTAAGGTGTCAGATTCACAGCAGTCTTTCTCTCCAGGTCCTACTTAGTGTGGAGTCCTTTTGGCTTGCTGCTATGGCTCCTGGCCTTCCTGCGGTAGATGTGGTAATGGGCGGGCGGGCAGAACAGCATTCGTGGGGTAGCAGATCAGCTTCAGCTCCCAGTGGGGAAAAACGGAAACAACCAGGATGCTGGAAGAAAGGGGCAGGGCATGAAGAAATGCGGGAGTGCGTCAGTGTAGGCTGCAGGTGGGAGGTGCTCTGACAAGGGGGCTCTGAGGAGAGAGACCACAGAGACCCATGCACCCTCCCATCTCCCACCCCCATGCTTCCATCCAACTTTCAGAATTTCATGGATTTTCAACGCTTCTGGGACTAGGTTTCTTGTTACATTCAAGTGTGTAGCTAGGCTCATCCTGATGGGGGACATGCAGATTTAAGTTAATTACACATGTCTTTTAAGAGCAGAATAAATAGTAAATGATTGAGCCAATTGACTGGGTCAGCTTTTAGTAAATGTGTTTGCATTTTTTCAAATTTAAAAAACTTAGTTATAGACCACAGTATTTTCATGTAATTTAAGCAATGATGAAGTGAGTGAAATAAAAAATAAAATGTCTCTTTCCCTTCATCGCCCCTTCTTCTCTTCCTATCCCAGGTAACTACCTCTACAAATAATGAGGATTTCTGACACCAAAACTCTTTGTACAGTATTTGTCTTTCAGTGGACAAAGCCCTATGGAGTTTAGAGAAGAAAAAAAATTTCTTCTTGAAGTATATGAAGTCTAACAGTGACAGCCATAGAATTTCTTCACTCAGTTTGACCAGAAAATATAATTGCTTCTTCTGTCACACTTGAAAGACCGCTTGTATCTCACTGGCAGGAAACCATCTGTGTGAGTAGGTCCAGAGTTCGGAGGATGTGAACTCAGAGCATCACATAAGGAAATCCCTTAAGTCTTTGTTGCCCTCTCCTGACCACACAGAAATTGCCTTTCCCCACTGTTATTCATTTGGTTAAGCTGCAGCTGTTCTTATGGCTGATTTTTCTTTCTTCCTATTTTTTTTTTTGTTTGTTTGACAGTGTCCTCTCAGTCAAAACGTCTTAGAAAATGCTTTTCTTTGCTAAGCTCCCAAGGCCATGTCAAATAGAGCATCAGGAACATCTGAAATAAAAACAGCATCCATCACGGTGTTGATGCTGGCTGTAAATCAGTGCATTGGCGAGGTTTACAAACTATGGTTGACACTTGTCAGGGGCTGCCCACATACTAGGGTGCAGACTTCTTTACTGATTCTATACATTTTATAGAAAATGTTCCTCGCACTATTCCTGAGGCCTTTATGGAAGCTCATGTTTGGCTTATTTGGGCTTTTGTCTTGTTTCTACTCACTGCCTACATCCTGGTGGGGTCTCATGGTGGGGTCTGTGTTTTTGCCTTAGGTCCTTTGAACCTGCTGTGTATTCCCTGGAATTCTTTTTGTAAAAAAAATTTTTTTTTAACATTTATTCATTTTTGAGAGAGAGAGAGACACACACAGAGCATGATAGAGGGAGGAGCAGAGAGGCACAGAATCCGAATCAGGCTCCAGGCTCTGAGCTGTCAGCATAGAACCCGACGCGGTGCTCGAGATCATGAACCGTGAGATCATGACCTGAGCTGAAGTTGGACGCTCAACCGACTGAGCCACCCAGGCGCCCCCTGGAATGCTCTTATCCTGCTCTCCGTATCCACTACTTGTATGGCCTTTTTTATAGGGCCCAGCTTAATGAATTTACTCAGGTTTTCCAGATCAAGTCAGCTGCTTTTCTTATCCCCTCTCCCCTTATAGTATTTTGTATTTCACCTAATAGTCTTCACACTTGGAATTTCTTGGTCAGTGTCTCTTTTCCTTGCTAAGTGTCAGTCTTCTTAAGGGTAGGGATGGTGTCTATCTCCATCTGCCATATCCCCACTATCTTGCCTAGAACTTGGCATAGAGGATATGCTTAGTATATAAGTTGTCAAACAATGGAATGAAGTGAGAACAGGGTTTCCCACACTTGCTTAATCAGAATCACCTTGAGAAGCTTGGTTGAAATAGAAGCCTTGGGCTCCTCCACCCTAGAGATTCTGATAGTATAAGTCTCAGGTAGGGTCCAGAAGTGTGTGTTAAAAAAAGGTTTTTTTTAATGTTTATTTTTGAGAGAGAGAGTGAGCAAATACAAGCACACAGTTGAGGGAGGAGCAGAGAGAGAGGGAGACCCAGAATCTGAAGCAGGCTCAAGGCTCTGACCTGTCAGCCCAGAGCCTGATGTGGGGCTTGAGCTCATGAATGGTGAGATCATGACCTGAGCCGAAGTTGGATGCTTAACTGACTGGACCATCCAGATGCCCCAAGAAGTGCATGTTTTTAATAAGAATGCCTTCTGATCCTTGTGATCAAACTAACTTTAAAGACTTCTGGGGGACCCTTGAGGAGGAGCAGAGAGAGCAGAGGGAGCATTGGTCTGAGGTGTCTGGATATCTTTTGCTAGCTTCTTTGTGTGCTCTGGGCCTTGCAACAACCTGTTTCCTTAGCCTTTATTGCCTCATCTGTAAACAGAGATGTAGATTAAATAGACTTTAAAGTGCTTTCCAGCTCTGACAGTCCCCTTTTCTAAAACCTCTGATGGACCTTCTGTAAACATGTATGTGTATATGTCTTCTCCCATTCCCACCCTCCTTTCCTTTGGGATGGATATATAAATGTGAGGTGGGACTTACAGATACAAGGCATCTCACAGCTTGTTCACTAAGTTGTACAATCACTGGCCTGGGAGAAAGGAGCATGAGAAGGAGGATGTCTATTAGAGACGAATGTTAATTTGACTCTCCTGATCTTTGCTTTTTGGTGTTCATGCCCTTGCATAATCTGTTTGTAAGTGTGACTTGCTTCTAACCAACAGACTATGCAAAGATGATGGGATGTCACTCCCGTGATGATGTTGCATTAAAATACTTAAATGCCTTTTAATCCACTTGTAAGATTACATTCTGCTAGTAGATGTGCTCTAGCGTCTTTCTCTTCTGTTACCAGCTTTGAAGAAGTATAAGCTACAATGAAATCCTATAGCTACAAGGAAATGAGTTCTGTGAATAAGTTGAGGGATCTTGGAAATAGCTCTGATGAGAACCCAACCTTGTCTGACACCTTAATTTTACAGCTTTATAAGAGTCTAAGCTGAGAAGCCGTCTAAGCAATGACTAGATTTCTGATCCACAGAAACTAAGACAATAAATATGTGTTGTTTTAGGCACTACGTTTATAGTAACTTGTTATGTATAGTCAGAAATTGTTGAAACAATGCCATATAACAAACCACCACAAAATTCAGCAAAAGTTCATAATGATAAGCATTTATTCTTATCCTCTTAGTTCCGGGGGTATCCTGTGGCATGGCTAATGCTGAAGGTAGATTATGCTGAAGTCTGCTGGCCCACAGATGTTGGTCCAAGGGCACAGGTTGAAGGGCAGCTGCTTATTCTCCTGGTGACTTGCTGGCACTCAGGGACCAGGCCAAAATGTCCAAATACATCTGAGGCCTATATTGTGTCACTAATATTTCTTCGGCCAAAGCCAGTCACATGGCTAAGTCCTCCTTCAGTGGGAAGTGAATATTTTCTGAACAATAACCAAAAGTACCAAAATTCATCTGGCTTTTTATTTTTATTTAAAGTGCCCTCATATATACTAGCTCATTCTGTTCTTCCTGCAATCTTATGAAGACTGAAAACTTTTTTCCCCCCATTTTCAGATGAGGAAAGAGGGGCTCAGATTGGTTAAATGAGATTCTCACTATCAGATTGCTGATTTCTGGCAAAGTTGGGACCATAAGGAAGGTTTTCTCACTCTTTGTCTAGTGTTCTTTCTGCAGCACTAGGATTTCTCAGATGTAGTTGATTTATGTTAATAGGGCATAATAACACTCTATTTTAAATGTTTTAAAAGCATTGTAAGTGTTTTAAGCTGTTCTGAACTGCTTCATTTCTCTGAATGTCCTGATCCCTCATCTCAGGTCTTTGTACTGCTATTTCCCCTGTAGTGGCTTTCCCTGACTCTTACCAACCCGCAAGGCCCCTAATCCTAACACCCCTACTCAGTGTTCAACTTTTGATCTCAGCTTAAACTTTCACTCCTTTGAGAAGCCAGCCTAGATCTGTGCTCTTTCCATCTTCTCCCATCATGCTTTGCACTTCTCTCTATTGTAATAGTTAACCCACTCATTATAGTTACCTATCTCCCCTTGTCCTGCGAGTTCCCTGAAGTCAGGAGCTAATATCTGCCTCCCTTTCACCACCATGCATCACAGCATGTAGGATATAGTAAACACCTATGAGGTATTTGTTTACTGATGGACTAATTACAGTGCTTTCTACTCATGGCTTTAGAAGCCACAAATGCTACTATTTATCTGTGAGTGACACTCTGTTCTAATGCTTTTATCTAATTTTATTTACTTTAAATAATCTGGCTTTCTTTGCCCCACTCCAATTATTAAAGAATATTTGGATAATGAGGCCAGCTAACAATTTTTAAATAACTTGTGACATCTCTTAGACAAAGAATAATAGAGTGTCCAGTGCTGAGTATGGCATGAAAGTTCAGCTATCCAAATCCCATTATTTTTTGGCAAAACCAGGGTCTTAGGCCAGATCATGAAAATCCTGGGTGGTCATATTTAGAAATTTAGATTCTATTCTAGGCCAATGGGGAGTCACTGTCATTTGAAGAGGAGATGAGCATAATCCCATGAGTGTTTTAGGTAGAACACTCTAAATGGATGTGCGAGGGTGAATATGAGGTGTATCTCTGAGAAGCTGTCATTCTGCTGAGAGGTCCTGTTGGCTTAGACCAGGGTAGTGGTGGTGGGAGATGAGAAGAGATGAAAGATTCTAGAGATCATGAAAGATCTTACAGAGCTTGGTGACTTTTGGATAGGGATGTGAAGTCCCGCCTGCTTGAGGCATTTTGGGTTCTATTTAAAAATAAGCCCAGTCCATGGGGCACCTGGGTGGCTCAGTCAGTTAAGCATCTGGCTTCGGCTCAGGTCATGATCTCATGGTTCGTGGGTTCGAGCCCCATGTCGGGCTCTGTGCTGACAGCTAGCACAGAGCCTGGAGCCTGCTTCACATTCTGTGTCTCCCTCTCTCTCTGACCCTCCCCTATTCCCACTGTCTCTCTCTGTCTCTCAAAAATAAATAAAAGAACATAAAAAAAAAATAGCCCAGTCCAGGGGCACCTGGGTGGCTCAGTCAGGTATGGGTCTGACTTCAGCTCAGGTCATGATCTCACGGTTTGTGCGTTTGAACCCTGCATCAAGCTGTGTGCTGACAGCTTGGAGCCTGGAGCCCATTTCAGAGTCTGTGTCTCCCTCTCTCTCTCTCTCTGCCCCTCCCCCACTCATACTGTCTCTGTCTCTCTCTCTCTCTCAAAAATAAATAAATAAAAAATTTAAAGAAAATAAAAAAGAAGCTCAGCCCAGAAATCTGTGACCTAAAGAGAACAACTCATATCTGTAAACAGAATGGCTGTTGGAGTTATAGAATTTCAGGATGCACAATGAGGAAATCAAAATATCTTTCAAAATCAAATGAGACAGATATGTAAATGTGATCAATGGGTGGTGACTGCCATTGAACATTCTGAAATATCACCCCCTCCACACATACACATACTTGTTTGTCTCTGTTAAAAGTCTACTCATTGTTCATGACTCAGCTGAAGCTGCCACCTCTTCTCTGATCACTCTCACCAGAAGTGATTCCTGCCTTAATCTCTAGAGTGTTAGCTCTACCTGACTCATGATACCTTTGCTCGCTTTGCTTTGCTTTGTGTTCAAGAGCAGAGTTTTATCTTATTCCTCGTATCTGATTTTTTGGTCCGAGCGAGGTATTCTCTTGCTTTATTCCTTTTAATCCTCTACCTTTCCATGCCTCTCGCTACCCCGTCAGCAGCAGTTCCAATGAGTTTCAACGTATATTTTTTTGTTCAAATGTATTCTTGCAAAATGTCTATTGTGCTGTGAACATATACGGTATTTTTAACTTGTACAAGTGATACCGTGGTCTGTGTCTCATTTTCTTTCCTTTTCCTCAGGACTGAAATTTAAAGCTCAATTCATATTGCTGTCATATACATCTGATTTGTTCTGTTTGATAGCTGCCTACTGTTCCAGGCTGGACATCCCGCACATTTTACTTATGCAGTTTTCTGATGACAGACACCTGGGTGGCCAACTCCCCTTTTCACAAAGTTGTCTACAATGAATATCCTCAAGCTTGTCCTGTTGCGTCAGTGGTTCTCTACTGTGGATGATTTTGCACTTCCAGGGACACTTGGCGTGTCTGGAGACATCTTTGGTTGTCACAACTGGGAGATGATGCTACTGGCATCCAGTGGTGCAGGCCAGGGGTGCTGCTAAACATCCTGCAATGCCCAGGACAGTCCCGGAAACAAGGAGTAGTTGGGTCTTACATGTCAGTAGGTCTAGTGTTGAAAAACTGCCTCATGGACACACGGGAGGGTTTCTTAAGACAGGTTCCCAGGAGCAGGCTTGCTGGGTCACAGTGTATATGCATTTATTTTAAGTAGCAACTAGCAGCAGACTGCTGCCCAGTGTGGCTGCACCAGGATGGGTGCCCTCAGTGCCCCACATTCTGACCAATGCTTGCATCCAGCTTTTACAGTTTTGCCCTCTAAGGTGTGTAAAATGAGAATCATTATTGTTTTAACTTATATTTCACTGATTACAGAAGAGTTTGCCACCTTTTCATCATGGTACGGTAACTTGGGAGGCCAAAATAACACACTTTTGAAAAGCTTGGAGCCTTTTCAACTGTCATTTTGCCTTTTATAAAATTGTCACCAATTACCTGGTGTCTCTGAGTATCAGTTTTGTTATCTGTAAAATCTAGAATACAAGTAGTAACCACCTTATAGAATTATTGTTATCCTATTATTATCTCATCATAATAAATGAGATGATAAAAATAAAGCTTTGCATAGTAAGCACTAAACGAAAATGATATTTAATGAGAATATAATATACCTTTCTTACTAAATTATATAGTTCTCAGAACTTGGCACAGAAAAATGCTTCATAGAGTGTTATTGAGTAAAGAGCAAAAACCGAAGAGAGAGGGGGAAGAGGAGTAGGTACTCTTACAATCTGGCCCATTTTAGAGCTGGTGGTTTATTGCTTCCACAGAGACTATAAATCTCAGGGCAGCCAAATTCAAGGATACAAGAGACAACTCCTTTCCTCTCATTTTCTGATGATTAACAGTCACAAAGACAAAAGAGTTTGCATCTTACGGGCACTTTTATTTATTAAATGCCTACCAAGTTTTATGCTTTTCACATATAAATATATCATTTAGTCCTCATTCCTGCCCTGTAAGATGGATATTTTTATTCCCATTTCACTGGGAGCCTATGTTACCTACTCAGGCCACCTTATCTTCATAAATAGGGAAGAATTTGAACTTGCGACTTTCTGATTCTGCTTGCCATGTTCCTTTTGGTCCTGAACTTAGGTGGGCTCTCAGAGAGTATGTGCTTTAGTTGTGCAAGGGATCACACCACAGAGAACATGGCTGGAGAGTTACATCTCAAGATCTTTCATTTATTTGCAAGTTTATCATATGTGTCTGACTGTGTGCAGGGAAACTTACGGGAAACTTGTAACCTGAAGTAAAGGTGTAAGGATCTCTGTATGTTGTGATATGAATTCCATTCATGGCTGCAGGCAAACACAATTTAAGAACAACAACATGGTGTATATTGGAGGCAGTGTTCTAATTCTGCTGTGGTTTGGGCAGCTGTGCAAAAGATCTGAGTGTGGTCCTGAATCATCTCAGATTCAAAGCCGATTTCATGAACAATTTAGAAATAGAGATGAATACTATACATGGTTTGTACTCCTGATCTTCACATTTCCTTCACAATTTAATTTATAAAACACCTTTGTAATTCTGGTGGTCTGATGGAAATACTGTTTGCCTAATCTCCATAAAAATTGACTTCAAGAAAGGTTAATTCTGGGCTGTAAAGTAACAAAATCTTTTTTTTTTAACAAGCTTATTTCCTACCCAACAAATATAATGGACTAATAAATAAATATAAGCTCAATTTGGCCATTCTTCTGAAGCCAGGCAGTCTGAGTTCTACTTCTGAGAGTTACAAAAGGACACCAATAGCTTCATTATTAAGTGCTAAGTGGAGTCACCTTCCTTTGTGCCTGGTTCCTTGTAACAGTTTCTCTTATTTAGAGGCCAGAAGCTCAGATCTGACGTCTGGGAAGTTGAGAACTTGGCGACAATACCAAAAGGAAAAAGGGATACTTAATTACTTTCTTGCACCTATCAGTTCCACAAGGAAGGCAGGCCCCAGGATAATGACATCGACACCCTGAAAATGGTGTCTTTGTGCTTCTCTTTGATAGCTATAAAATGCACTGACATGTTTCACTGCAAATTACTTCTTAAACCATTAACCATAACCTAATAAAGAGATATTTTGACAGAATAAAATGGGAGAGGTTATTTTTGTATAATGAAAAAACATTTATGAGTTGATATAAAAATACAGCTTAAGTGACATAACTTTGCTTCAGCATCCAGCATATATATAAAGCGCATTACTCCTTAGAATGGATTCAGCATTTTCAATTCTTTTGTGACCTGACCTAGGATAAACCATAAATTTGTTTTAGCATTGGAGTTTTTTCAAAGATGCATGTGGTAGGATGGCTCAGGATAGAGGCAATGAGATGATAATGGAAACTTTCCCTACTTCAGAGCTGCCAGGGACAGTAGCCCTTAAAAACTGGAGGCTTAGAGGAGCACCTGGGTGGCTCAGTCGGTTAAGCGTCTGACTTCAGCTCAGGTTATGATCTCTTGGTGAGTTAGAGCCCTGCATTGGGCTCTGTGCTGCCAGCTCAGAGCTTGGAGCCTGCTTCGGATTCTTTCTCTCCCTCTCTCTCTGCCCCTCCCCTACTCGTGCTCTGTCTCTCTCACTCTTAAATGTTAAAAAAATTAAAAAATACTGGAGCAATGGATAAATACGTAACTCAGTAGGGCTTTTAGTGGGTAAATTTTATTTCAGAATGGTTGGGCGTGCTGGTCTCCCAAAGGCAGAGACATTAGCTCTACCACTTTGACAGTCATTCTGCAGAGGGCAGGGCCCTCTGGGATGGATGAAACCCTGCGAGAATGTATTTGGCAGAGCTTTTACTATATAAACGAGTCTATTTGAAATGTCTTACAAAATTCATGAGTGCATGTGAGCTAAGTGACTTATCAATGAAGATTTAGAATAGTGGATAGAGAGGCAGTATTAACTTATGTATTGCTTTATTGTCTGCTTTGGGCCAGTGAAGACCCTTAGTGGTGTCCAGGCACGATCTCTTCCTATTCACATCCAGAAACATCTCTTTGTGTTCTTTATTGTTATTACCCTCTTCCTGGCTAATTTCATATCTCCCACAGTCAGGAAAAGGCAGTGATGCTATTATTGTTCACATGACTATGACTCCTCATAATCCGTCTATATAGAAGGCACCATCAAGTGGAAAGAATAAGGACAGGTTCTATGGGCAGAGTGAGAAGAGAGGCCCGTGTGAGCAAGGAATGTCCTTTCCTCGTCTGGCACAGATTAGTACCAGGTCACTATGTCAGTGGGGTCAAGTGAGGACATGGATCAGAAGGTCATGTTAGCCTTGCAGATTAGCTGCCTTGAAAACTCTTGGAGATAGAGGCAGTATAGAGCCTGTAGAGCTGGGGCAGGGGGTGTGGGTGGCCATCCTGCTTGTGAGCAGTAGGGATTGCACAGGATAGAAGACCCCTGCTGCCACCCTGCCACTCTTGTCTGGCATAGATGGGAGGTGGCACCCTGGTCAGAACACAGGCAAGGATTGTAGCAGGGGCCCACACTTACAGTTCAGGCTCACGGGAATGCTGTGACTCATCATAAATGATGTGTCCAACATAAGTGATAATCTCTCCAAATTAGTGTGTTAGCACTTTTCATGGGCCAATCCTCTGTTATAGTGAGAGAAGTACTTCTCTGGCCAGATCACTGCCTTGGAACTGGGAGCTTCTCTGAGACAACTAGAACTCTGGAGCCCTCTGAAGCATGTGGGGATCTCCACATGCAAGGGATGGGTATAAATGATCTGAGAGTTTCCTTGAAGAGGAGGAACGGGAATGAGGACCCATGTGGTCCTGGTTCAAGTACAGAGAATGGCACTGCTGTCCCTTTCATGTCCCATGTAGGATAGGGTTGCTTTTCCTGACTGTTTTCCAAGCAGGACCTGGTGCAAACCTAGGGTGCTTCTCCAGAACAGCACTCCCCCAAACATGGGGGAATCCTGAGGCCCAGCTTTCAGGTGTGGTTGTAGAGTGAGCAAAGAGTACAAATGAACACAGCTGCAAGGAGATTGGATGCTGGGTCTGTTGGTGAAGCCAAGAAGGACAGGGGCAGGAATGGATGACCTTTAAGCCTGGATCCTCTCTGACTGCCCTGCCACACCCCAGGCCTCTTTGATGTTTGCACTGTTCCTCTCCAGGGTATCTTTGACTCTATGCTCTACCTTGCATATTTGCTTTTGCTTTCTTCTTCAAGTGATAACTAAAGAAATTTGTTTTTGCTTCATGTATTATTCTTTTCTTTAAAATAATTTATTGTCAATTTAGCTAACATATAGTGTATACAGTGTAGTCTTGGCTTCGGGTGTAGATTCCTGTGATTCATCCTTTAAATAGAACACCCAGTGCTCATCTCAACAGGTACCCTCCTCAATGACCGTCTCGCATTTTCCCCGCTGAGAAGTGATGAGAGTCTTTTCATGTGTTAGCCATTTGGATGTTTTCTTCGGAAAAGTGTCAATTCGTGTCTTTTGCCCATTTCTTCACTGGATTATTTTTCAGCTGTTGAGTTTAGTAAATTCTTTATAGATTTTGGATATGAAGCCTTTATCCAGTATGTCATTTGCAAATATCTTCTCCCATTCTTTTGGTTACCTTTTAGTTTTGTTGATTGTTTCCTTTGCTGTGCAGAGCTTTGTATCTTGATGAGGTCCCAATAGTTCATTTCTGCTTTTATCTCCCTTGCCTTCAGAGACATGTCAAGTAAGAAGTTGCTGTGGCCAAGGTCAAAGAGGGGGTTGCCTGTTTTCTCCTCCAAGATTTTGATGGTTTCCTGTATCACATTTAGGTCTTTCATTTATTTTGAATTTACTTTTGTGTATGGTGTAAGAAAGTTGTCTAGGTTCATTATTCTGCATGTTGCTGTCCAGTTCTCCCAGCTCTATTTGCTAAAGAGACTGTCTTTTTTTCCCTTGGGTACTCTTTCCTGCTTGTCAAAGATTAGCCCACATTGTGGGTCCAATTCTGGGTTCTATATTCTATTCCGTGGGTCTTTGTGTCTGCTTTTGTGCCAATGCCACACTGTCTTGATGATCTTAGTCTTAGAACTGCACCTCCGTTTCCCCTTACGTAACCAGGTGACTTCTCTCTCTGTCCATGTTGTATTAGTTTACCAGGATGGCTGTGACAAAGTACCACAGACGAGATGGCTTGACTAACAAAAATTTATTGTCTCAGAGTTCTGGAGGCCAGAAGCCCAAGATCAAGGTATTAGCAGGGTTGGTTCCTTCTGAGGGCTCTGAGGAAGAATTTGTTCCATGCCTCTAACTAGCTTCTGGGGGTTTGCTGGCAGTTTGGGGCACTCCTTAGCTTCTGCTGCATCACCGACTTCCCCTTCACATGATGTTCTCCCTGTGTGCATGGCTGTGTGAATTTCTCTCTTGTAAGGACATGAATCTTAGAGGAACAGGGGGCTTAGCCTACTCCAGTAGCACCTCATCTTAACTAATTAATTACATCTGCAATGACCTTATTTCCAAATACAATAATCTTTCAAGTGTTATGTGCTATGACTTTAACATATGAATTTTGGGGGGACACAAATGCATAAAAGAACTGAAAGAAACCACTTTTTCTTTTTCCTCAGCTGCCAAAATGGTGGAACATCTCTCTATAGCACTCAGAACAGTAACCCCAAGAAGGGCTGTGGCTATTGGTTGCATGCCTGACAGTTACTTTCAATCCCCTTTTTCTTGTTGACTTCCCACTGGAGTCTGGGGAAATCATATATTATCTGAATTCTTAGCTTCCCTTGAAGTTAGGAGTGTCTGTATGATTTAGTCTGGCTAGTGCTATGGAAGGGGGTGTCAGCTGGTTGTCTCTGGGAAGATTCTCTTCCCAAGTGAAAGGAGAGAGAGGCCAGATGGGAGAGGCTTTTTTTTTTTTTTTGACTCTTGGAATGTTGCACTGTGAAACTGATGCTTGATGCACTCTAGTTTTCTGCCACGATGAGGGAAAGGCTGATAGAATCACAGAGCTTCACACCCAGTCTTGTGACCTCCCTGAGCCACTGGACCAATAAGGAAAACCTTTATCTGCACATCATGATATGTGAAATTTTAAGTACTTATATTTAAGACATTTTGGCTAGGTATTGCCATTCATAACCAAAAGCATGCCAACTTCTATAGAAGTTATGCAAAAAGTGGTTAAGTAGATTAGGGAAATGTTGAATATTACAGTTTCTCTTAATGTTTTATTTATTTTTGAGACAGAGAGAGACAGAGCCTGAGCGGGGAGGGGCAGAGAGAGAGGGAGACACAGAATTGGAAGCAGACTCCAGGCTCTGAGCTGTCATCACAGAGCCTGATGTGGGGCTCAAACCCAGGAACATGAGATTATGACCTGAGTCGAAGTCTGAGGCTTAACCGACTGAGCCACCCACGCACCCCTACAGTTTCTCTTAAAGCATTGTAGTGCATAAAAGCAACTCAGAGCCTTTAAAGACGTTCTGTTAACTCAGTGATTCCCAAAAACCTGTGAAAGTTTCTCTCTGTCTTCCTCTCCCTCCCTCTCCTGCCTTCCCTCCTACCTCCAATGGCATCTATTGATGTAATATTGTCTTTTTTAGTATAATATCTCTTGGTGAAACTCATTTTGGAAAACATTAAACGTATGGTATCAGATATACTAAAGCTCTTTGCTGTAGCCAATGTTTCTGACTTTTTACTGCAATCTAACCCACCCTATAAAATACCACCTCAGGCACATCCTTCTTCCATGAACAGGCACCTCACTACCTTGCACACCACTGTGCCTGGAGGAATATGGCTGTATATGTTGGCCTCTAACTCAGAGAAGATGGCTGACTCTACCGCGGGGCTTCTTGTGCCCCTTGAGTGATCTTCTTAGATGAAGCAATGACCTCTCAATTCCTTTGCCATCTCACTGTGTTTCTCTCAGAGACAAGCAGAAAAATGTTGGAGCCAGAGGCTGTGCTTAAACTGTCAGCTCCAGAGGAGCCATTGTATCCCTGGAGCTAGCAGAGACTAAATTCAGGGAGAATGTATATGCTTCCTCTCTGGGAGACGGAATGGAGCAGATGGCCTATTAGCCAGATAGGAGTTTCATTAGCATCAGCTAAAACAACTACAAAAAAGCAGCTTTGGTGAAAACCACTGGCAGCTTCTAGGGGACTTTGTTTCTTGTTGACAACCTCCACCACAATTTCCTATCTTATGTTTTATCATTTCTGGCTTGGCAAGATAGAGAGTGAAGCTAGTTTATGCTGCTTTGTATTTGTTTTACATTCCATGTATATGAAGCTATTTTCATCTGCTCCTCATGGAGAATTCTCTTTGCTATTCCCTCATTATGGAGAGGAAAATTCACCTTTTTTTTTTTTTTTAGCTGTTAAGACTATCAAGATTAGAATTTGCATCTTGTGAGTTGTTTAGTTTATTGAAGGGCGTACCTTCATAAAGCCGTATATCCCAACAACCTTAGAGTGAAGTTCACGTCAAACACAGTGAGACTACACTGAGTGTTGGATAGCAATTCTTAATTTGTAATTAGACCAACTAGGCATGGATGCTGGGCCTCTAATATGTGATTTTAAAATTTTATTTAAATTCCAGTATAGTAAACACAAAGTGTTATGGTAGTTTCAGGTGTATAATGATTCAACAGTTCTGTACATTACTTAGTGCTCATCATATGTGTATTTTTAAATTTTTTAAAATATTTATTTTTGAGAGAGAGTGAGCATGAGCGAGTGAGAGTACGTGTGAGTGAGCAGGGGAGGGGCAGAGAGAGAGACACACACAGAATCCAAAGAAGACTCCAGGCTCTGAGCTGTCAGCACAGAGCCCGACGTGAGGCTCAAACTTCATCGTTTGTGTGCTCTTAATCCCTTTTACCGATTTCAACTGTCTCCCTACCCACCTCCTCTCTGGTAACCATCAACTTGTTCTCTATAGTTAAGAGTCTGTTTCTTGGTTTGCCTCTTTTTTCTTTGTTCGTTTTTGTTTTTTAAATTCCACATATGAGTGAGATCATATATTATTTGTCTTTTTCTGACTTATTTTGCTTAACATTATATTTTCTAGAACCATCCATGTTGTTGCAAATGGCAAGATTTCATTCTTTTTTTATGGCTGGATAATATTTCACTACATATATACACACCACGTATATACATACTATATGTATATATGTACACACACCGCTTATTTATCTACCATATATATATATATACACCACATCTTTATCCATTAATTTGTTGATGGACACTTGGGATACTTCCATAATTTGGCTGTTGTAAATGATGCTGCACTAATCATAGGTGTGCATATGTCTTTTCTAGTTGGTGTTTTTGTATTCCTTGGGTAAACACCCAGGAGTAGAAATACTGAACATGGTAATTCTATTTTTAACTTTATAAGCAGCCTCCACATTGCTTTCCACAACAGCTGCATCAGTTTGCATTCCCACCAACAATCCCCAGTACACGAGGATTTCTTTTTCTTCACATGCTTGCCAACACTTGTTTCTTGTGTTTTCAATTTTGGCTCTTCTGACAGGTGGAAATGATATCTCATTGTGCTTTTGATTTGCATTTCCCCGATGACGAGTGATGCTGAACATCTTTTTATGTGTCTGTTGGCCATCTGTATGTCTTCTTTAGAGAAGTGACTGTGTCTTCTGCCTATTTTTAAATTGGATTACTTTTTTTCGGTATTGATTTGTATAAATTCCTTCAATATTTTGGATATTGAGCCTTTATTCCTAATGTCATTTGTGTATTTCTTCTCCTGTTCAGTGGGTTTATCTTTTAGTTTTGTTGATTGCTTCCTTTTCTGTGCAGATTTTTATTTTTAGTTTTGCTTTTGTTTCCCTTGCCTAAGGAGACATATTGAGAAGGTTTTGCTATGTCCAATGTCAGAGATAATTATGACCTGTGTTCTCTTCTAATTTTTATGGTTTTAGGTATCACATTTAGATATTTAATCCATTTTGAATTTATTTTTGTGTATTATGTATATTGTGGAAGAAAGTGGCCCAGTTTAGTTCCTTTATGTGTAGCTGTCAAATTTCTCCAACGCCGTCATTGAAGAGACTTATTCCTATTGCTTTCCTCCTTTGTAGAAGATTAATTGACCATATAATTGTGGGTTTATTTCTGGGTTTTCTATTCTGTTCTGTGGATCTATGTGTCTGTTTTGGTGGCAGTACTATATTGCTTTGATTACTGTAGTTTTGTAGTATATCTTGAAATCTGGGATTGTGAGCCTCCAGTTTTGTACTTCTTTTTTTAAGAATGCTTTTTTGGGTATTTGGGTTCTTGTGTGCTTCCATACAAATTTTAGGAGTGTTTGTTCTAGTTCTGTGAAAAAATGCTGTTGGCATTTTGATAGGGATTGCCTTATTTCTGTAGATTGCTTTGGGTAATATGGACATTTAACAATACGAATTCTCCTGGTCCATGAGAATGGAATATCCTTCCATTTGTTTCCCATTTGTTTGTGCTGGCTTCAGTTTCTTTTATCGGTGTTTTATAGTTTTCAGAGTACAGTTCTTTCACTTCCTTGGTTAAGTTTATTCCTAGGTATTTTGTTATTTCTGATGTAATTACAAATGGGATTGTTTTATTAATTTCTCTTTCTGCTATATCTTTATTAGAGTATAGAAATGTATTGAATTTCTGTATATTGATTTTGTATCCTGTGACCTTAATGAAATCAGTTCTTGTGGTTTCTTTGGTGGATTTTTAAAGATTTTCTGTACATAGTATCATGTCATCTGCAAATAATGAGAGGTTTACTTCTTCCTTACCAATCTGGGTGCCTTTTACTTCTTTTTGTTGTCTAATTGCTGTCTCTAGGACTTCCAGTACTATGTTGAATAAAAATAGTGAGAGTGGACATCCTTGTTTTGTTCCTGATCTCAGGGGAAAAGCTCTCAATTTTTTCCCCATTGAGTATGATGTTAGCTGTGGGCTTAATGTATATGGCCTTTATTATGTTGAGGAATGTTTCCTCTAAACCTGAGGTTTTTTTTTTTTTTTTAATATAAATGGATATGGTGCTTTGTCAAATGCTTTTTCTGCATCTATTAAAACAATCATATGGTTTTTATCCCTTCTCTTGTTGATGTGATGTATCACACTGGTTGATTTGCAAATATTGAACCACCCTGGCATCCCAGGAATAAATCCCAGCTGATTGTGGTGAATGATTTTTTAAAATGTATTCTTGGATTTGGTTTGCTAATATTTGGTTGAAGATTTCTGTATCTATGTTCATCAGAGATAATGGCCTGTAGTTCACTTTTTAAGTGTCTTTTTTAGTGTCTTTTTCCTGGTTTTGGTATAAGAGGAATGCTGGCCTCATAAGAAGTTTTCCTTCCTCTTTTAATTTTTGGAAATGTTTGAGAAGAATAGGTATTAATTCTTATTTGACTGATTGGTGGAATTTACCTGTCAAGCCACCTGGTCATAGACCTTTTTTTGAAATTACTGATTTAATTTCATTGCTGGTATTCAGTCTTTTCAATTTTTATATTTCTTTCTGATTCAGTTTTGGGATGTTATATATTTTTAGGAATTTATCTATTCTCACTAGGTTGTCCCTATTGTTCACTTATAGTTTTGCATAATAGTCTCTTACAATCCTTTATGTTTCTGTGGTGTTGGTTGTTATTTTTCCTCTTTCATTTTTCATTTTGTTTTAGTTCTTGCTCTCTTTCCCCCTCACTCTGCTTCCCTCTCTCTCTCTGATAAGTCAGCTTTGTTGATCTTTTCATAAATTATCTCCTGGTTTCATTGATATGTTCTTTTTTTCCCTTTCTTTTTCATTTATTTTTGCTCTAATCTTTATTATTTCTTTCCTTGTCTTGGTTTTGGGTTTTGTTTTTCTTTCTCTAGCTTTTTGAGGTATAAGGTGAAGTTGTTTAAGTTTTTTCTTGCTTCTTGATGTAGGCCTATATTGCTCTAAACTTTCCTCTTAGAATAGCTTTTGCAGTTAGTCACCTTAACCACTTGGCCACAGCTCCGCATGCAAAACTTGAGAGACTATTGAATGCTGAGAATGAACTGAGGGTTGAGGGGGAAGGGGGAGGGGGGAAAAGAGGTGGTGGTGATGGTGGAGGGCACTTAAGGGGAAGAGCACTGGGTGTTGTATGGAAACCAATTTGACAATAAAATATTATGGAGAGGGAAAAAAAATAGCTTTTGCTACATCCCAAAGATTTTGGACTGTTGTGTTCTCCTTTTCATTTATCTCCATATGTTTCTTGATTTCCTCTTTGACTTATTGGTTGACCCATTCATTGTTTAGTAGTATTTTATGTACCCTACACTCATTTATGTTCTTTCCAGACTTTTTCTTATGGTTGAGTTTCTTAGCGTTGTGGTTGGAAATGATGCATGGCATGATTTTGATCATTTTGAATTCATTGAGACTTATTTTGTGGCCTAATATGTGATCTGTTCTGAAGAATGCTCTATGTGCACCTGAAAGGAGTGTGTAATCTGCTGTTTGAGGATGGAATGCCTTGAATATATCTGTTACATCCATCTGGTCCAATGTATCCTTTAAAGTCACTGTTACCTTGTTGATTTACTGTTTGGATGATCTATACACTGATGTAAGAGTGGGGTATTAAGGTCTTCTATTATTGTATTATTATTGATTATTTCCTTTATATTTGTTATGAGCTGCTTCATGTATATGGGTGTTTCCATGTTGAATGCATAAATATTTACAATTGTTATGTCTTCTTGTTGGATTACTCCCTTTATGATCATGTAGTATCCTTCTTTGTTTCTTGTTACATGTTTGTTTTAAAATCTATTTTGTCTGATACAATTATTGCTACCCTGGCTTCCTTTTCACTTCCATTTGCATAATAAATGCTTTTCCTTCCCTTCACCTTCAATCTGCATCTGTCTCTAGTTCTGAAATGAGTCTCTTGTATGCAGCATATAGATGGGTCTTCCTTTTTTTTAATCCATTTTATCACACTATCTTTTGTTTAGAGTGTTTAGTCCACTTACATGCCAAGTAATTATTGATAGATGTGTACTTATTGCCATTTTGTTACTTGTTTTATGGTTGTTTTTGTAGCTCTACTCTGTTCTTTTCTTCTCTTGCTCTCTTTTCACACTTTTTATTGACTTTATTTGGTGATATACTTGGATTTCTTTCTCTTTATTTTTTGGCATATCTATTACCAGTTTTTGATTTGTAGTTACCATTAGATTTGTATATAACATCTTATGCTTATAGCAGTCTATAAGTTGTTGAACATATTCTTTACTCCTCTCTCCTCTGTGTTTTATGTAGGTGGTGTCCTACTTTACATGCTTTTATTTTGTGAATCTCTTGATTGACTTTTATAGGTATGCTTAATTTTATTGCTTTTGTACTCCTTACTTTTCTTGCTGTTACTTAAGGTCTTTCCCACTCAAAGAGTGCCCTTTAACATTTACTGTAGAGCTGGTTTAGCGGTCACGAATCCCCTTAATTTTTGTTTGTCAGGTAAACCCTTTGTCTCTTCTTTCATACTGAATGATAGCTTTGCTGAATGGAGTACTCTTGGCTGCATATTTTTCGTTTCAGCACTTTGAATATATCATGCCACTCCTTTCTGGCCTGCAAAATTTCTGCAGAAAAATCAGCTGATAGCCTTGTGGGGTTTTCCCTGTATGTGAGCGGTTTTTTTTTTTTTTTTCTCTTGCTGCTTTTATAATTCTCTATTTGTCACTACTTACTGCCATTTTATTTCATATGTGTCTTGGTGTGGACCTCCTTGGATTGATTTTGTTGGGGGTTCTCTGTGCCTCCTGGATCTGGAGTTCTGTTTCTTTCCTTAGATTTGGCAAGTTTTCAGCTATTATTTTTTCAAATAAATTTTCTGCCCCATTTTCTCTCTCTCTTCTTCTGGGATCCCTATAATGTGAAATTTATTATGCTTGATGATGTTGCTGAGTTCTCTAAATCTATTTTCATATTTTTTATTATTTTTTCTCTCTGCTGTTTAGCTTGATTGCTTTCCATTACTCTGTCCTCTAGGTCATTGACCTGTTCTCCTGCTTTCTCTAGTCTATTATTTATTCTCTCTTGTGTATTTTAACTTTAGTTGTTGAGTTCTTCACCTCTGATTGATTTTTTATGTTCTCTCTCTCTCTTTGTTGAGAGTCTCCCTGAGGTTCTGCATGCTTTTCTCAATTGCAGTTCAGATTTTTATGTTTATTACTTTAAATTTTCTATCTGGAATATTGGTTTTCTCTTTTTCATTAAGGTCTCTTGGTGTGATTTTGTCCTTTCATTTGGGACATATTCCTCTCTCCTCATTTTTTCTAACTCTCTGTGCATGTTTCTGTGTGTTAGGAAAGTAATTGATGTCTCCTGCTCTTGAACGCAGTGGCCTTATGAAGAAGAGGTTCTGTCGTGCCCTGCAGTGTGGTGTCCTCTGTTCACCAGAACCTGGCACTGCAGGGATAACTCCTATGTGTGTTGAGTGCACCCTAGGGTTGTGTCTGTGCCTCTTTTACCCTCAGTCCAATTATTTACAATGGCTCTCTTTGCTATCATGGGCAGAGTTTTGTTCCTGTATTGTTAGGGGGACAGTCTGGAGCTGCCTTGGGCTTCAGTTGAGTCAGACCAGGCATTTACCAGAGATGCAATAGCACCAACCTGCAGAGTTCTTTCCCTGTGTTGTCCCTGGAGAGGCTTTGTCACTGGGTGGGGCCTGTGGTCAGATCATATGTCTGCCCCTAACCCACTGCTGGTGCCTCATTTAGACTGGTATGTGTGGTTATCTTCCTCTCTTCTTTGGGCAAAAGCTACTTTGGAGTGGTGCAGTCCCCTATCGGGGCTGCTTGCACAATTCCAGGTTTATAGCACTGGTTTGGATGGGCTCTGGCCAAGGGCATATTGAAAGGAGCAGGTTTGCACAAGGAGGTGGGGACTGGCCTCCAGGTGTTAGTAGGGCTTGGACAATTCTGGCATGGGAGGGGACCTGGAGCCATTTTAGAAAATTTCTCTGCAGGGCTAGAGAGGGTGAGTCCACAGGAGAGTGCAGGAACATCACATATAATATAAGAAAAGTTTGGAAGGTCTGCTTTGGGAGTGGACCTGGAGATGAGGCCTGTCTTGAGTGGGCATGTCAGCAGGAGAATGCAGTGGGTGAGGTATGCTGTGAGCAAGTTAGGTGGAGAGTGTTGGCACTGTGCTGGTTCTTGCAGATGTTTGTGTGTCTAGGCTAGGGAAGAGCAGAGGGAAATGGCATTTTCCATCTCCTTTGGTCCTGGAGAAGTTTCCTAAAGATCTCTGCCCCTAGTACATGCTCTGATATTAGTTAAAAAAAAAATCTCCTTCCTGTATACCTCAGGCATTTTTCAAACTGCTGCTTCTGTGCTTTATCTCCATGGAGCTGCTTGTTGAGCTGTTTCTTTAAGGGTGTGGGCTCAGTTTCCTCTCATCTTCCAGGCTCTCCCAAAACTGAGCTCACTGATTTTTAAAGTTCTAGGTGTTAAGCCCCACTGATTTTAGAATTCTTGAAATTTAGCCCTTCTGATCTTCAAAGCTAAATGTTATGGGGAATTTGTCTTCCTTGTGTAGGTTCCCCCTGTCTGGGGTGCTTGGGGTGAGGATTTATTTCTTTCTACTCCTTGGGCCCAGGGCATTCCTTCCTCCTGTGAACAGTCCCAGGTTGGTTTAGTTCTTAAGTCTATCTCCACCCTTCCTACACTCTTGACGTAGCTTCTTTTCTACAGTTAGCTGTGGAGCATCTGTTCTGCCAGTCTTTGGGTCAATGATAGTATCGGCTTGACCACTTCATAGCATTGTTGTATGGATCCCGTTGAGAAAGCAGTCTTTAGCTTTTGGCTTGTTCCTTGGCATGTAAGCAATATTCAGTAAATGAATTTTGAATGAAAGAATGAATAAACAAATAAAGGCTACTGTTTCCCATCACACTTGTAAATGTTATTCCTAGCATGAAAAGAAGTTTGTAATTATAGAGGTAGTTGTTTGGCTTGTGAAATTACTTGTATAATACTCTGTTTTGACATTTGCTTAACTATAAAAAGGTATACAAATATAATATTGTTTTTTTAAACACAAATTATCTAGAGTCTAGATAATTAAAATGAAAGTTAAAAGAGTCTAGATTCCTCCTCCCATGTTTTAGTCAGATGTTTGTTTTACTATCAGACTAATTCATGCCTTCTTTCTTCTCATATTGCACTCTCTGTTTTGTGTTTACTATTCAGTATATGAAAGTTATAGAGTATATAAAAGCTTCCCAAGTTTAGATTAAATGATCGTATGGGTAAAAGAGTAACTTTTAGGATACACAACTTAATAATTTTGGGTAATCATGGGAAAAAAGGAGTGGCAGTATTTCTTATTGACATGAAAGTGAAGATTCTTACTGTTTATATGTTAAGAAATACACTGAGCACCGTCTATGGATGCGAGGTATTGGGAACTGAATGGTGAACACTACAGACATTCTTGCCTTCATAAAGTATAGAGTTTACTTCTGAAAAGTAATTTAAAAAGTCTATGGCAATAAAATTCACTTTTTGCAAAAACAATTCAAAACTAAAAACATAGAGTCTAGTGGGAGGATCAATATAAAACACAGATTTGCACAAATAGGTCTATACATATAAATTTGATGTATATAATATATACATTATATTATATCCAATATACAATATATGTTAGGAAGGACATTTAAACAGTGCAGTTAGAAGTTACAATAGAAAGAGAGATTTAGATTGGGAGATATAGAGTGCTGGAGGGCTTCTGTGAGAGACTAGAATAAATGGAGGCTTACAGCATAATAGATTAGGCAAGTAAAGAGGAGGGATAAAAGCCCCAAGGGACATGCAACAGGTTATAAGTGGTAGAAGTAAGTTTGGAGAGGTGATGCAGAGCTTTATAGGCAAAATAAAGGATTTAAGATTTTTTTTTTAAACTTTTTTTTAAATGTTTTATTTTTGATACAGAGAGAGACAGAGCATGAGACGGGGAGGGGCAGAGAGAGAAGGAGACACAGAACTGGAAGCAGGCTCCAGGCTCTGAGCTAGCTGTCAGCACAGAGCCCGACGCGGGGCTTGAACCCACGAACGTGAGATCTGACCTGAGCCGAAGCCGGAGGCTTAACCGACTGAGCCACCCAGGCGCCCCTAAGATTTTTTTAAAAACAAAATTTCCCAGCTTTATTGAGATAAAACTGGCATATAACATTGTTTAGTGTTTAGAGCATGGTACATGTATAGAGTACAAAATGATTACTATAATAAAGATAATTAACATATCCATAATTAGTTGTGTGTGTGAGTGTGTGTGTATGTGGTGAGAACATATAAGATCTACTTTCTTAGCAACCTTTAAGTATGTATTACAGTATTTTTAACTATATAACCATGCTATTCATTAGAGGCCTAAAACTTATTTTTCTTATATCTGAAAGTTTGTATATTTTGACCAACATCCTCCATTTTTCTCACACCCTAAAACCTGGTAACCACCATCCCACTCTGTTTCTATGAACTTGGTTTTTTTACGATTTTGCTTATAAGTGAGAGTATTTGTCTTTCTCTGACTTATTTCACTTAATATAATGCCCTCACGGTCCATCCATACTGTCACAAATAGCAGGATTTCCCTCTTTTTTTTTTTAATGTTTGAGTAATATTCCATTTTATATATACACACACCACATTTTTTTTTATCCATTTATCTGTTGATGGGCATGTAGATGTTTTCCATGTCTTGGCTATTGTGAATAATGCTACAGTCAACACGGGAGTACAGAAGTCTCTTTGAAATACTGATTTTATGTTTTTTGGATTTATGCCTAAAGGTGGATTATTGGGTCATATGGTAGTTCCATTTTTAAGTTTTTGAAGAACCTCCTTACTGTTTTCCATAATGCCTCTACCAATTTACATTCCCATCAACAGTACACAAGGTTCCCTTCTCTCCACATCCTTGCCAATACTTGTAATCTCCTGTATTTTTGAAAATAGCCATTCTAACTGGTGTGAAGTGGTAGCTTATTGTGAATTTACCTTAACTGCAGTTGAGAAGCTATTGAACAGTTTTAAATAGGGAGTAAAATTTATATTTTTGAAAGATTATATTAATGGATGCGTGGATAATGAATTGGGGTCAAGTAAGAGTAACCAATTAAGAGGCAGTTGCTGTTAATTAGACAAAGAATGTTGGTGTTTTGGATGAGACAGGTGAGGGTAGGAAAATGAAGGAATTCAGAATGTATTTTGGAGGAACTCTAAGACTGGTTGACATATTGGGCATTTGGTGATTGGAGGAGATGGTTGATCATAGACGACTGCAGAATTTGGGCCCGAGAAATTGGATCAAGGAGCTATTTCCTGAAATGACCACTGGAAGAGAAGCAATTTTATGAACACATACATAACCTTCTCCATTATCAACACCCCCCACCAGTGTGATTCATTTTTTCCGTTGGTGGAACATCTTAATCACTCAATGCATAGTTACATTAGAGTTCACTCTTGGTGTTCTACATTCTGTGAGTTTGGACAAATGTATAATAACATATGTCCATCATTATCATACAGAGCATTTTCACTACACTAAAAATCCTCTGTGCTCTACCCATTCATCTTAGTCCCCCATCCCACCAACCCTTGACAACCACTGATCTTTTTATTGTCTCCAAAGTTTTGCCTTATGAATGTCATACAGTTGGAATCGTATAGTATATTGCTTTTTCAGATTGGTTTCTCTCACTTGATAATGTGCATTTAATATTAGTCTATATTTTTTCATGAATTGATGGCTCATTTCTTTTTAGCACTGAATAATAATCCATTGTCTGGAAGTGCCACAGTTTATTTATACATTCATCTACTGAGGGACATCTTGGTTACCTCCTAGGTTTTGGCAATTATAACTAAAGCTGCTATAAATATCTGCATGCAGATTTTTGTGTAGACCAGTTTTTAGCTTCTTTAGGTAAATACAAAGGAGCATGATTGCTGGATTACATGATAAGAGTATGCTTAATATTGTCAGAAACCACCCAACTTCCAAATTAGCTATAGCATTTTACGTTCCCACCAGCAATGAATGAGAGTTCCCATTGTTCCACATGCTTATTGGCATTTGGTATTTTTGGTGTTCTGGATTTTTATCATTCTAATAGGTATGTAGTGGTATCTCATTTTAATTTGCAATTTCCCTGATGAAATATGATGTGGAGCATCCCTTTATATGCTTATTTGCCATCTGTATATCATCTTTGGCAAGGTGTTTTTTATATTCTGACTACATTTTTAATCAGTTTGTTTTCCCTCCCCACCCCTCCTTTTTTCAAAGGAATTTTACAGTTTTGCATTTTACATTTAGGTTTGTGATTCATTTTGAGTCAGTTTTGTGAAGGGTATAAGGTCTGTGTCTAGACTAATATTTTTGCATATGGATGTCTTGCCATTGTAGCACCATTTGTTTAAAAGACTACGTTTGCTCCATTGCATGCCTCTGCTCCTTTGTCAAAGATCTGTTGATTACATTTATGGGGATCTATATCTGGGCATTGTATTCTGTTCCATTTATCTATTTCCTATTCTTTCATCAGTCCACACTGTTGTGGTTACTGTAGCTTTACAGTGAATCTTGAAGTCAGGTAGTTGTCGGTCTTCCATATTTGTTCTTCTCTTTTAGTATTGTGTTGGTTGTTTTGGGTCTTTTGCCTTGCCATATAAAGTTTAAAGTCAGTTTGTCCGTATTCACAAAATGACTTGCTGGGATTTACTGGAATCGTATTGAATCTACAGATCAAGTTGGGAAGACCTGATGTCTTGACAAGGTTGAGTCTTCCTATTCTTGAGCATTGAAGGATATCCCCTCTTTAATATTTAGAAACATATTTTAATTTTTTAAATTAAACTTTTTATATTTTTGAAGAAACTGCAGAATATATTTATTGAGAGGGTAAATGAAATTTACATTTGTAATTCTCGTGTTTTGGTTTTTATAAACAAACTTGTCATTAGTTGTGTTATATTTCTTAGTACTTTTGATGCAGATCTTTAGGCAGATAGGAATATATTAATCACCACACATTCATTCTTTTGAGCTGTGTCAAGAGAAGTGGGAAATGATTATACTTCATAATGAGAGAAAGTCTACTTGGCATTATATGACAGGGATGCTGGTTAGATTTCTCAAGTTATAAGATATAAAGGGCAATTAAAGTGAAAATTTTTAATTACTTCTTCAGAATATAAGGAAGATAATTAAGAGTCAATCATATTGGCATATATTTTATAGTCAGAGGAAAGGTTAAAGTCAGTTTAAGTGTTCAAATATGCCATTTTTTAAAAGGTCTCCATTGAGATTTCACCAGAATCTTTCCATATGTGGCAGCATTAGGCAAATGACAGTGGGGTTCCATTTATATAGCGAATTATTCCTTAGCCTTGAAAAGGGCTGTCCCTTCCCACTAAAATGTTTACTTTGATGAAGAATATTTTATTTTAATTTTTAGTCTTACAGATCAGTGCTTATTTACTTGGTAGGGACAAAATGCATGTTCTTGGGCCCTGGGTGGCTCAGTTGGTTAAGCATCCAGCTTCGACTTAGGTCATGGTCTCATGGTTCGTGGATTCAAGCCCTGCGTTGGACTCTGTTCTGACAGCTCAGAGCCTGGAGCCTGCTTCAGATTCTGTGTCTCCCTCTTTCTCTTTGTCCCGCCCCCTCTTGCTCTGTCTCTGTCTCTCAAAAATGAATAAATATTAAAAAAATCAAAAAAATAAATAAAATGCATGTTCTTACATTTCCCATAAAATTTTCTAAGATTTTACTTGAACAACACCCATCTATTTTTTTTATAGTTGCGGCAACGTGGTAGATTCAAACAGTATCAATAAGAATCATGTAACTTCATTTATTTGCTCTACTTGATAATCTGTATCAAATGACATTGAAACACATTGCTAGTCATGCTCTGAAATGTCAGAATTAGATACCAATCACCAGAATTTCCAGGGTTAACATTTTAGATCACTTAATATAGTCCAAGTTTCCTGTTTATGGGTTATACATCAAAACACATACTTAAAAAATATCAAGCTTAAGATCTACTCTTCACCTACTATTATGTAATGCAAAAATTAAATCATTGTTAAAAATATTACATTAATTTGATATCCAATTGAGAATGCCATACACATTTAAAATGTCTTAAAGTATTTAACATATGAAAATCCATGTGTTACTGTTTATGTAAAAAAGCTTTTCCTAGATTCTTGGCAATAAGAGTTAAGCTTTATTTTCCTTTTCAAATTGTAATAATCACAAAATATGGTGCATATACTCAATAAATGTACTTATGCAGATTATTGAGTCTTCTGTGATCAACTATCTTTGAAACCCTCCTTTAGAAATTTCAGATTTCTGAAAGGCTGTTTAAGAAATAAAGATAGAACACAGAGAACGAAGGCGTGGTTGTGGACATAAGCCAAGGTAAAGGATAATTTTGCAATTAACCAGTCCCTTAATGAGAGGAAGCAGAGGTAATTACACTCAGAAATGATAGACAGTATTTATTTTATTTATTATTGTTACCTGGATGTATTAGTTTCTTGGGGTTGCTGTAACAGAGCCCTAGAAACCCAATTGTCTTAAAACAACAGAATTTATTCTTTCACAGTTTTGGAGGTCAGAAGTCACAAATCAAGATGTTGGCAGGGTTGGTTCCTTCCTAAAGACTACTGGGGGATCCTTCCTTGTGTCTTTCAACTTGTGGTCAATACAGGTGTTCCTTGGCTTGTGACAATTGAAATTGTCAAACCTCTGCCTCAGCATATGGTTTCTTCCTTGTTCCCTTCTTCCTGTGTCATCTTTTCTCATAGGATACTTGTCTTTGAATTTAGAGTTCACCAGGCCAATCTAAGATTATCTCATCCTCAGATCCTTTACTTAATTATAGCTGGAAAGACCACTTAAAAAAATAAGGTTACATCACATATGCTGAGGCTCCAGACTTGGATATATCTTTTTGGGCTGCAGCTCAATCCATGACAATTAAAAGCCTCATGTAAATGTTAATTTTCTCGTTTTGATAGTTGTACTAAGAGTGTCTAGGTGCTAATATTAGGAAATCTAGGTATATTATTTTCACAACTCCTCAGGAAGTCTGAAATTATTAAAAAGACAGAAGGAAAGAAAGAAAGCAAGATCTTTGAACCCCGTTTCAAACTCACTGAATCCAAATCTTCAGGGGAGGGGATGGGCAAATTTAATATTTATAAGTGCTCTAAAACCCTATGTAGAATCAGAAATTATAATTCTTTTTTTAAAGAAACACAGCATAAAAAGTTTTCTTTTCTCCTTTTCTTTTTTCTTTTCTCTTCTTTTCTTTCTTTTTCTGTCCATCACTGTTTATAGGAGATTTATAAGTCACAATTAAGTATATGGCTTTTATAGATAAAAGTGGATGATACCCCTACCAGAGTTTGTGTGGTAGCTCTGGATTTCAAGAGATTGCTTGACTAAAGCATCAATGCTGAAACATACTTGAACTTAACTCATTGTAAGTTTTTATTATTTTGGCAGTGCTGGAATTTATTTCATAATCTCTCATACAATGACTTATGTTTACTTTGTTTTATGTTATGACCATTGACTGTTTTTGATGTAGAGTTCCAATCACTAATGAGAGAAGGGTAATTTTATATTACTGTAGTTTCCAAATGGTAAGTTGTTCAGCTTAAATGCTTTGCATTGTAGCCTATATGGTATTTAGTTCTTCAACAGCCTGATTCACTAATTACTGCAGTGACTGCTCTGCAAAGTTACTAGTTGGAAAGTGATTTTAAAATTCGATAAGCTATTTTGTGGACTTGATATCAACATGGTAGATTAACTGAAGCTTTCATTTGAATGACTGAATTTCTTCAGTTTTTTTTTTTTTTCCTTTGTGACAGTTGATGGTAGTTCTGGTGTCTACAAGCTAAGTTTAGCCTACTCCAAAGTGTGTACCATTTAAGTCCCCCTGGCCCCTTTCCAACTGCTTTAAGGAGACCTAGTCTGAAAGAACACATAGCACAAGAGGTATGTTCCTGGTTACTCAGTGAAGCCCTTCTCAAATCTGGGGGAGCCTCTGCCTCTGTATGGACTGATGTTGGAAAACCGGCCAGAGAAAGTATTAATATGCTTCCAGTGACACATCAAGGGATAAAGTGAAAGGAAAAAATAAAAGAACTTTGCTTGTGTACAGATGTGTGGATACATTTTATTCTTGGAGCATTAATTCACAGCTAGTCTTGTAATTGAGGAAAATGTCTGAAGTTAGAACAGTAAAGATGAAAGAGGGCTTGGTAGAAAGAAGGGAAGTGGGGAGATAATTGAGGGTGAAAGGAAGCAGAGAGAAGATGAACCTTCCTAGTTGGCCTGTGTAATCCTACTCTGTGATAAACTCATATAAATCTTTGAACCCTGCTTTTAAATTTCAGCCAGAGGCTCATTAGTTACATACATATATATTTATCACTCTTAAGATCACAGCTTGACTTGTTAGTTGTTTTAAATTGCCAGATAACATAGTTTAATCCTGTGTTTGAAGAAAATAAGCATAAGTCCTCATGATTATCTTTCTGGAACTTAAATTTGAATCATGAACGCTGCAGTACAATACAGATTACAAGTATCAGAGTATTTTACTCACACACAATATGCTGAAGTTGAGCACTTCTTCAGTTAGTGTCTGTGAGCCCAGTGTTGGGTTGTTAAAGTCTTTTCCAACAACACAAAACCTAGAATACTATTGGGAGGATTTATGGGGATATGTTAAGAAATTAACTTTTTTGGAGTATCTGGGTGGCCAGTCAGTTCAGCATCTGACTCGATTTTGGCTTAGGTCATGATCTCACAGTTTCATGGATTTGAGCCCTGTGTTGGGCTCTGTACTTGCAGTTCAGAGCCTGCTTGGGATTCTCTCTCTCTCCCTCTCTCTCTGCCCCTTTCAGCTCTCACTGTCTCTGTCTCTCTCAAAATAAATAAATAAAGTTTAAAAAACTTAATTTTTTCATGCCCATCAAAAAGTGATGATGTATACTAATGATTAAAATTAAATTGTGTTAACATGTTAACAGTTTGGCTATGAATGTTGGCTTCTATAAAAATAATAACTTTTGTATTTTGAATCACCTCACATTAAATGTTATTCTTCTATTTCTCCATTCCTATAGAACCCTTCCCCTCTTCTCTACCTGTCACAGTAACTTGCACATAATAGGGACTCAATAAATAGATGTGGTAACAGAAACGTTAAAAAAGTGGTAACAGAAATGTTAAAAAAGTGGTAACAGAAACGTTTTCAGATTACTACAAATATACAAGGCATATTTTTAGGGGGGAAAGCAAGCAATTTTCTTTTAGGTGTTCATTGAACTAACATTTACTGTAAATTTATTACATTCCAGATATTCCTAGGGAGCCAGTGATGAATGGCATATGAGCCCTGAGCTTACATTCAAGTTAGGGAGATAAACATAAATGCAAGTCTGTCACCAACTATGATCCTATTTATAGGTCTCTAGTTTGCTCAGTAAGTGCACTCTCCCCACTCCTGAGGATAAATGTGGATTTCCTCCATCACTGAGTGTTTAGGATCCCCTTGTCCCTATGGCCTTATGGATTTCCTAGAGTGTGAGGAGGTTTTATGAGATGAGAACCAAGTAATATCTTCTGGTGTGGAGTGTATTGGCAGTTGACACTAAGTTCACTCAGAAGAGAAGTGAGGGGAAGGAGGGGAGAGAAGAAGGGCATCATCTCTGGTACAGCAGACCCTAGGTGGGACCTTCTGGTATAGACAGTCAGGTGGTGCAGACCCTGCGTGAGGAGGATGGGAAAGTCTCCTTGAAGTAAAGGTGAGCTTTCACTAAGCACTCAGTTTCAACATGGCTTCCATTGGTTCTCAGGCCTCGGAGACTCCATCATTTTCTATCTCCTTTCCTGCACTTGCTTTCCTTTCACCTAGTCCTCTTGTGTCCCATGTTTCTCTCTGTATTTTCCATAAAATTTCCTCCATTCTCTTCTCTCATACAATAGCTTATTGGAAAGATATTACCTACCCCCAATTTTTACCTAATGTTTCCAGAGGTCAGGAGTAACATCTTCCAATGCCCCCAGATAATGGAGGAATATATTTCCTTTCATTCTCAGTTGCAGCAAAAGAGGAGAAGAAAACATAACATCTCAATTTACATATTAAAACGAGTTAGCATATTAATATTTACACTCACATAAATAACTTCATGAGCTTCAGTAGAGGCATATAGAAAAGTCTATGAGAACAAATATAGGGGGCAGGAGGTGAGTGCAGCTTTCTCTGAGGAAATTATGTTGGAGCTAGGCCTTGAAAGATGTGTGGGGTATCTGAGGGAGAATTTTAGGTGGAGAAAAGGAATGCAGGGAGCCACAGAGGGAAGCATTTTGGAAAGGCAGGGTTAGATTTGTTAGGGGAATGTGGACTAAGGCAGGGAAGCTAGGAAGGAGCCAGATTGTGATCAGCTGTGTAAGATATGCTAAGGAGTTGATCTTGACCTTCCCGGCAATGGGAAACTATTACCTAAAACCCACAAAGGCAGCTTTTCCGACCCTCCCTCTAAATCAGTCTAGATGTTAATAGCATTTCTCAGCCTCACAATAAATATGGGGTCATCCTGCCAACTTGGGCTCACCCCAAGAAGCTAGAGAGCAGTTGTCTTCTAGTAAATGAACTACATGGTTAGCAGGAAAGGCACTGCCTCCACTCATTCCTCCCATCCTGTCTAGTTAATCAATACTTGTATATCAACAGAGAGCTGAAAAAAAGAAAGGAAAATAAATTATAGTTGTTGAGTAAAATGGAGCCTTCAGATTCATGGAGGCCTTGCAGGGAAAAGCAAGGTCTAATCGGCATTTCTTCCTGGTTTGGGCTCAGGTGATGAATGAAAATGGATTCATGGACACAACTGACAAAGCCTGATGCTCCCAGAGTGATGAACCCCTTCCTCCTTTGTCCACTCACTTTCTTGGAAAATGAGGAGTTGCCTTCACTTTTTCCTTCCTTTGTTTTTATTCTTACTGTCAAAAAATAAAAATCATTTTAAAAAATGAAGTAAAGAGTTATTGTCATGCTGTGGTGGTCAAAAGAGTAAGTTTAAATCCAAAAGTAGTGTTAAGATTTAAGTAATCCACTTAGAAGTAAACAAACACTCAAGTTTTAGCCTTTTGGGGTACCACCTGGGGGCATATTTCTCCTTTAAGGTCTCCACTTTATACAATTTTTGTCTTGAAACTATCTGGGAACCTTCAGGGCTGACCTGGTATATTTACTGTATTGAAGCTTCTGTAAATCTGTTCTGATGATAGCTCCAGCAAGCAATGGCCTGGGTGAATTATGTATGTGAGAGTGAAAATTAACTGCTCATTTGAAGGGCACAAATGTTGGGAGTTACCTGAGGGCATTTTGAAAATGGCAAGTGTCCATAACTGATTTAAAAAAGGACGCTCATCTAATTAAAAGCAGTAGGCATCACATTATAGTTGCAAATCATATGCTTGGAGTTGCATTTGGAATTCTGCTTCAGATTTCATTTACCTGGACATTTGAATCTGGGTGAGGTGAGAAATGTGGCTGGACTCTATTTTTAAGGACAGCACTTCATCCACTCACATTGTATTAACTTCTAAACTTCTCCCCAGCCTACCCTCTCCTTCTGACTTCTGTTCTCAGTGACTAGGTGACCGATGCTATCAGCATTAGGGTGCAGACAGACAGGTAATTGGCTAATTGCCATTGTTGATGGCGGTGGGTATAACATCTAGGGGTAAAGAGAGAGGTATTGCTGTTTCTTTTTTCTTTTCCCTTTCCGTTTCTTCCCATCCCTTCCCTTCCCTTCATCCTCTACTTCAGGAATAACATTCATCAAACTGAGTTAACAGACCTGATTCATAATTCTTCTAAATTGATGATGGTTTTGTGGGCCTGGAAAGCCAATGTTCACAGACTGCATGGATTTCTTCTTCAACAGAGTGGGAAGTTGCCCATGGGGTGTCATTGCAGGCACTGCATTTAGAATCCTAGCGTCTTAAAAATCTCACATGCCTGGACTCATGCTTGAGATTTGGGTTCAGTCATTTTGAGTGGAATGCATGCAGTCACAGAGGTAAGAGTTTTGAAAAGGCTGGGGTAGAAATCTGATTTTTAAATATTCCAGGTGGTTTTAAAAAATGGAATGTTATTTAAGAAAACTTTAAGTAGCTGCAAAAATGAATAAAATTGAGGAATGAACCTCTATGCACTCATCATCTAGTTCCATCATTCATCAATATTTTTCATTTCTTTAAAAATTTTTAAAAAATGTTTTTATTTATTTTTGGGAGAAAAAGAGAGCATGAGCAGGGGAGGGGCAGAAAGAGAGGGAGACAGAGAGCCCAGTGTGGAGCTTGAACCCACAAACCACGAGATCATGACCTGAACTGAAGTCAGACGCTTAACCGAGTCACCAGGCACCCCAGTATTTTTCATTTCATCCATGTCCCTATTAAAAATTTCTCCTGTATACTTTAAAGTAAATCCAGACATCAGGTTATTTCATGAGTAAATGTTTAAGTAAATGTTTAAGTTAGGTTTTTGTTTCTATGTACCATTCTGGCATATCACACCCAACAAATTAATAATTCTGTATATCAATTAGTATTCAGCTCATTTTTATTGTTTTTATTTATTTTATTTTTGAGAGAGAGGATGCAATTGAGGACCAGAGAGAAGGAGAAGGAATCCCACAAGGGGCAGATGGGGTGGGGGAGGCAGGAATGGAGGGAGGGAGAGAGAGAGAGAGAGAGGGAGGGAGGGAGGGAGGGAGGGAGGGAGAGAGAGAGAGAGAGAGAGAGAGAGAGAGAGAGAGAGAGAGAGAGAGAGAGAGAGAGAGAGAAGCAGAGTTCACCTGATGTGGGGCTCATGCTCACTCAGTGCCGAACTTGAACTCATGAACTGTGAGATCATGACCTGAGCCAAAGTCAGGAGATAAACTGACTGAACCATCTAGGAACCCATTATTTCATTTTTAAATTTCCCTGATTATCTCAAAGATCCCTTTCTATGATTTGTTTATTTAAATCTATCCAAACAAGGGTTATACATTACAGTTGGATACTGTGTCATAAATCTCTTTATTTTTCACTTGTCTCCATTTTCTTTATGACATTGATTTGTAGAGAGGCCAGACCTTCTCCAACTTTGATGTACATGAGTCATATATGAATGAGCTTTAGAATATTTTTGTCACCTCAAACAGAAACTCTGTATACTTTTGTTATCAACCCTTTATCTGTTCATCTTTTCCTCAGTCCCAAGAAACCACCAATCTACCTTCTGTCTCTGTACATTTCCTTGTTTTAGACATTTCATATGACTGGAGTTAATATAATATGTGGCCTTTTGTGTTGGCTTTTTTCACTTAGCATAATGTTTTCAAGGTTTATCTGTGTTGCAGCGTGTATCAATACTTCATTTTTCTGGCTGCCTACTATTCCATTTTTGTACATCTGTATAATGCATTTTATTTTTCTATGTCATCATCAATTGATGGATATTTAGGTTGCTTTCATCTCTTCGCTCTTATGAATAACACTGCTATAAACATTCTTGTACAGGTTTTGTGTGGACATATGTTTTCATTTATCTTAGGTAAATACCTAAGAGTGGAATTGCTGGTAACTCATATGTTAATGTTTAATCATTTGAGGGACTGCCACACTTTTTTTCCAAATGGCTACACCATTTTTATTCCCACCAGCATGTATGAGGATTCTGATTTCTCTACATCCTTGCCAAAACTTAATTTCCAGTAATTTTTTTTATTATAGCCATCTAAATGGATATGAAATGGTCTCTCATTGTGTTTTTTAAATTTTTAAAAACATTGTTATTTATTATTGAAGTGTCATTGACATACAGTGTTTGATTAGTTTCAGGTGAATAGCATTGATTTGATGACTCTATACATTATTCAGAGCTCACCATAAGTATGGTCACCATCTGTCACCATGTAAATTCTTACAGTGTCCCGCATCTTCTCTGGAAACCATCAGTTAAGACTATGTTTATTTTTTGATGATGTGTTTTGTATTTTTAAATTTATTTTTTTAAGTTTATTAGAGAAAGAGAAAGAGTGTGAGTGGGAGAGGGGCAGAGAGTCAGGAGAGCGTGACCCAGCTCAGTCTTTTGACCTGTGAGATCATGACCTGAGCCAAAAATCAAGAGTCAAATACTTAACCAACTGAGCCAACCAAGCACCCCTGTTTGTTTTTTTTTTATTTCACATGAGTAAAATCATAAGGTATTTGTCTTTCTCTGTCTGACTTATTTCATACAGCATAATACCTGTTAGGTCTATTCATGTTATCACAAACAGTAAGATCTTATTCTTTTTTTATGATGCATATATATATATATATATATATATATATCCATTTATTTATCAATGAATACTTGAGTTGCTTCTATATCATAGCTACTGTAAATAATGTTGCAGTAAACATAGAGCATATATTTTTTTGAATTAGTGTTTTCCTTTTCTTTGAGTAAATACCCAGTAGTAGATTTACTGAATCGTATGGTAGTCCTATTTTTAACTTTTTAAGGAATCTCCATACTGTTTCCACAGTGGCTACTCCAATTTATGTTCCCACTAACAGTGCACACTGGTTCCGTTTTCTTTCCATCCTTGTTAGCACTTGTTTCTTGTATTTTTGATTTCAGCCTTCTGACAGGTGTGAGGCAATATCTCATTGTGGTTTTGATTTGGACTTCCCTGAGGAGTAGTGATGTTGTACATCTTTTCATTTATCTGTTGACCATCTGTATGTCTTCTTTGGAAAAATGTCTATTCACGTCCTCTGCCCATTGTTTTAATTGGATTCCGTTTTCTTTATTTTTTGTGTATCTATTACAGGTTTTCGTTTTGTGGTTACTATTTTGTTCATATAGAACATCCTCTTTGTGGATGGTCACTTAAGTTTCAGCACATCCTAAGAGCTCTAAATTTTTACTCCCTCTCCACATTTTTATGTATATGATGTCATATTTTACATCCTTTTATTTTGTGTATCCCCTGACTAATTTTTATAGATCTAAGTGAGTCTACTACTTTTGTGCTTAATCTACACACTGATTATATAAGTGATTAACCCACTACCTTTGCTGTATATTTTTTAGCTCTGGAATTTTTTTCTTTCAGAATTTTATTACTTCTAGTTATAGTCTTTTTCATTCCACATAAAGAATTCCCTTTAACATTTTTTGTAAGGCTTGTTTAGTGGTGATGAACGTCTACAACTTTTGTTTGTCTGAAAGAGCCTTTATCTCTCTTTTTCTTCTGAAGGATAACGTTGCTGGGTATTCTTGGTGCAGGCTTTTTCACTTCAGCACTTTGAATGTATCATACCACTGTCTTCTGGCCTGCAAAGCTTTTGCCGAAACATCAGCTGATAGCCTTATGGGGCTTTCCCTGTATGTAACTGTTCTTTTCCCCTTTCTTTCGCTGCTTTAAAAATTCTCTCTCTAGCATTACATTTTTTTCCCTTTTTTCCCCTGCCATTTTAATTATGTCTTGGTGCGGACCTCCTTGGGTTCCTCTCGTTAGGGCTGTCTGTGCTTCCTGGACTTGGGTATCTGTTTCCTCCCTGGATTAGGGAAGTTTTCAGGTATTATTTCTTCAAATAGGGTTTTTTCCCTTTTCTCTCTTTCCTCTTTCCAGGGTATCTATAATGCAAATGTTATTACACTGGGTAATGTAGCTTAGTTCCCTTAACCTATTCTTGTTTTTTATTATTCTTTATTCTTTTTGCTGTTCAGCTTGGTTGCTTTCTATTACCCTATTTTCCAGATTGCTGATCCATTCTTCTACATTGTTTAATCTACTGTTTATTCACTCTAGTGTATTTTTCATTTCTGTAATTGAATTCTTGAGCTCTGACTGTTTTTTTTTTTAATATTTTCCACATCATTGTTGAAGTTCTCATTGAGTTCACTCACTCTTTTCTTAAGTCTAATAGGTATCTTTATGACCATTTCTTTGATCTCTTTCTTTATCAGGCATATTGCTTATCTGTTTCATTTAGCTCTCACTGAGATTTTGTCTTGTTTTTTCATTTTGGACATACTTCTCTGTCTCCTCACTTTGTCTAACTCTTTCTGTTTGTGTCTATGTATTAGGCCAGGTATGTCTCCTAGTCTTCAAGGTAGTGTTCTTGTATAGGAGAAATCCGTTGGTGCTCTATAGTATAATCCCCCAGGTCACCAGAACCAGGTGCTCTGGGGCATCACTTCTGTGGTCTCTGTGTCCTTCTGTCGTGGCTGAGCCGCTTTTGCTGTAGGTACACTGGTGGGTTGGGATAGCCGTCAGCTCAACTGGCTGCAGTGACCCACTTTGCCTTCTGTGGTGCACTTGGCAGGGTTTGCTTTCATGCTGTTGAGAGGCCTGGAGCCAGCCCGTGGGCTCAATGGTGGGTAGGGCTAGTACTCAGCCTAGCTGTCTGCAAGTAGCCTCTCTGTCTCAGCTGTAGGACTTGCTTCCTGTGTAGTTGGCTGAGAGGCCCAGCTGCAGGAATAGTGGGCACACTGTGTGTGGAGTTATCTGCCCTACCCCCCATAACAGGAACTCACTGTGGAACAGTGTCTGTCCTGGCTGGGGTTGCCTGCTAGCTGTGGTGGGGCAGAAGCTGTTTTTACAGGACACCCGCTGAGGCTTCATTCAGATTGGGTGGGGCATGTCCAAAGGGAAATGCATGGAAAGGTAGATGGAGAGAATATGAGAACTAGCTCCTTCAAGTCAGGCTGTCTAGGCAAAATGGTACCCGTCGGCACTTTCATTCCTGGAAAAAACTCCTACAGATCTCTGTGCCTTCAGCACGTGTTCTAATATTAATCAGTAAATCTCCTTCATGTACACCCCAGGTGCTCTTCAGAACGGCTGCTTCCATGCTGTATCTTGGGCCAAGTGTGCTGGCTCTTTATGTATAGGGACTTGTTTTTTTATGGCCCTCTAGCTCTCCTAGAATTAGCCCTACTGGTTTTCAAAGTCAGACACTATGGGGACTCATCTTCGCAGCATGGGTCCCCATTGCTAGATGTGGGGTTTGATTCTCTTGCTTCTCTGTGCTTGTGATGCCTGTCCCATTGATTCTTAGCCATGTCAAGGGTTTGGTTTCCAACTGCCTCTCTGGCCCTCCTGCCCTTTTATATGTGGCTTTCTCTCTATGGCTAGCTGTGAATCATCTGTTCTGCCTATCTTCAGATCAGTATTCAGAGTTTCTTGTATAGATACAGCTGTTGCCTGATATGTTCATGGGATGAGGTGAGCTCAGGATCCTCCCCTCTTCCATTTTCCAGACTCTCATTTTGATTTGCATTTCCCTAATGACTAATGAGATCAGGTATCTATTTGTGTATCTTCCTTTTGGAGGTACCTATGGTTTTTTATTTTTAATATTTGGTTCTTTTTAAGCTTCATCTGTAAGAGGAGATTATAATGCCTAGTTGTTAATAGGACTAAATGGAATAGTACATATAAACATTTAGCTTGTGTCTAGCTCTCAGTTAATGGTTCTAATTGTTGTCCTCATTCACAACATGTCTGAACCTCCGTTTCTTCATCTCTGTTGTCCTGAAGTTCTGACACATTTTTCCTACTATACCAGTTATAAAAGTAATCGATAGTATTTAATATTATATCTTGTTCTGTGCTACATCCTAATGAAGAGAATTATTTGATTTCTGCCAACTATGATCTTGATATTTGAGATTGAGCCTCCCCAAGCTGAAGCATTAATGATAATGAAATGAAGGATATCCTGTGAATTCAGTTGGAGGCACAGTGTGTAAGCATCAGATTCCATAGGGTACAAAGATCTTGTTAAAGGCCTTTTACTAGAACATCATACCAAGAAAGCTTACGAGTTAAATAGAACAAAATCCATGGTCATAATTATGGATGAAAAAATAGTGTCTAGCTCAGCTAACTCTTGTAATACTAAGAGCAGTCATTGCACAGCACTTACTATGTGCCATGCCTTGTTATGAGTTCTCTCTACATATGCTTATTTAATATGCACACAAGATATGGAATAAATGAAATTAATAAATACTTATTGAGTGCTTGGTGATCCAAGCGGTGAGTCAGAAGGACAAGTTTCTACCTTCAGGGCCTGCATTGTAGAGAGGGCAGTGACATTGCATAAATAATCCCTCCAATTAATGTAAATTACCCTGAGATAGGAGCCATGGGAGAATGGTTGTGGAGCCATACAGATGTATGCTGGAGGGCAATTGCTTTTCTGGAGAAATAATAACTGAACTGAAAGGTGAAAGGAGTGCTTTGGTTGAGGGAGAGGAGTGAGATGCCAGAGGGAAGAGCAAGAGTCAGTGTCCTGACAGGAGGAAGCAAGGTGAGGCTGAGAAACTGAAAGATCAGGGTGGCTAGAAGACAGAGAGCAAGAGAGGGTAATTGCTGTGGGGTGGGCTGGAGCCCTGTAAGCTTGAAGAAGAGTTTTGGTCTTTATTTTGAGAACAATTGGAAATTATTAAAAGATTATAATTAGGGGGATAACATGGCCAGATTTCTGTTACTGTGGCTACAGAGTGGGAGACAAAAGTGAAGGGGCCTGAGGAGACTGGGGACACCAGTATAGACAAAGACTTAAGTTGAGCAAATTGGAGAGGTCCTACTTAATAAAGTGGATGACTCTGCTGGCATGAGTCACTTTTGTAAGGCTTGGGTGTTTGTCTTCCCAGTAATGCTGCAGGCTGACGTTCAGGGACCAGCCAGGAAAACTCGATTTCCCAAACACATATGACCCACAGATAGAACCTGGGAATACTGAGCCCATTGTAGGTGCTATTCTGTTATAAATCTTAGAATGCCTGAAATACAGATTCTCTCTCAGTGCCATGTTAGCCCTAGGCATCCTGTAGGACTTAACTTTAAGTCCCTGCCTTGATTTTTTCCCCAGCATTCCTCTGAATTTCTTTTGGGTTTTGTAATCTCTTTCTAATTTGGGGTTTGCAAGGTCAGAGCTACGTGTTTTTATTGTGATTGGACTTCCTGCTGTCCTCAGGTGAATATACCTTGTTATGACCTATTCCAACAGCTGGATTCTCCACAGGGAAAATTAACAGCAAAGGATAGCCGTATCCATTTCCCCTAAATGATACACAGAACAATAGGCCTTAAAATTACTTTAAAAAAATGTTTATTTTTGAGAGAGAGAAAGCACAAGTAGGGAAGAGGCAGAGAGAGAGAGAGGGAGACATAGAATTTGAAGTAGATTTCAGGCTCTGAGCTGTCAGCACAGAGCTCAATGCAGGGCTTGAACCCATATAAACTGTGAGATCATGACTTGAGGTGAAGTCAGATGCTTAACTGACTGAGCCACCCAGGCGTCCCTAAAATTACCTTTATCAGAATTACTGAACATATATATTAGCTTATGAATTTAAATAGACAATTACTACTCCCGTTGAGAGAGATGCTTTTTTCTTTTTTTTTTTTTTAGTCTGTTCTTTTTTTTTTTTTTTTTCTTTTTTCTGTTTTTAGAGAGAGAGAGAAGAGTGAGAGTAGGGGATAGAGGTAGAGAGGGAGGGAGGAGGGGGGGAGAGAGAATATCTTAAGCAGGCTTCACACTCAGCATGGAGCCTATTGTGGGGTCAGTCCCACAACCCTGGAATCATGACCTGAGATGAATCAAGAGTCAGATGCTCAACTGGTTGATTCTTTTTTTTTTTTTTTTTAACTTTTTTAATGTTTATTTTTTATAGAGAGGGAGGGACAGAGAGAGAGGGAGACACAGAATCTGAAGCAGGGTCTAGGCTCTGAGCTGTCAGCACAGAGCCTGACACAAGGCTCGAATTCACAAACTGTGAGATAATGATCTGAGCCAAAGTTGGATGCTTAACTGACTGAACCACTCAAGCACCCCTTTGGTCTATTCTTAATGCTATAATCCAAAAGCCTAGAAAAGTGCCTGGCATATTGTAGTTGCTCAGTAGATGTTAGTTGGATGAATGAGTGGATGATGGATGATGAATGAATAGATGATTGGATGGGAGACTTGGTACATGTCAAACACTATTCTAGGTGCTTTACTTGGATAATTCCACTTAATTCTTAACACTTGAAGTTATTATCTCTGTAAAGCAGGCAATATCCAATAGAAATATAATGTGAATCATGTATGAAATTTTAAATTTTATGGTACCTACTTTAAAAAAAGTATAAAAGAAAAAAGGCAAGGCAGATTTATTTTTATTTTATTTTATTTTTTCTTTATAGTTTATTGTCAAGTTGGTTTCTGTATAACACCCAGTGTTCATCCCTCCAAGTGCCCTCCTATATGCCCTCTCCTTTTCCCCTTTCCCCCACTCCCATCAACCCTCAACTTGTTCTCAGTATTTAAGAGTCTCTTATGGTGTGCCTCTCTCCCTCTCCTTAACTGTCTTTTTCCCCCTCCCCTCCCCCATGGGCCTCTGTTAAGTCTGTCCTGTTCCACACATGAGTGAAAACATATGGTATCTGTCCTTCTCTGCCTGACTTATTTCACTTAGCATAACACCCTCGAGTTCCATGCATGTTGCTACAAATGGCCAGATTTCATTCTTTCTCATTGCCATGTGTAGTATTCGATTATATATATAAACCATATCTTCTTGATCCATTCATCAGTTGATGGATATTTAGTCTGTTTCCATGATTTGGTATTGTTGAAAGTGCTGCTGTGAACATTGGGGTACATGTGCCTACGCATCAGCACTTCTGTATCCTTTGTGTAAATCCCTAGCCGTGCTATTGCTGGGTCATAAGGGAGTTCTATTGTTAATTTTTTGAGGACCCTCCACACTGTTTTCCAGAGAGGCTGCACCAGTTTACATTCCCACCAACAGTGCAGGAGGGTGCCCGTTTCTCCACATCCTCACCAGCATCTATAGTCTCTTGATTTGTTCATTTTAGCCACTCTGACTGGCGTGAGTTGGTATCTCAATGTGGTTTTGATTTGCATTTCCCTGATGATGAGTGATGCTGAGCATCGTTTTGTGTGCCTATTGGCCATCTGGATGTCCTCTTTGGAGAAGTGTCTGTTCATATCTTCTGCCCATTTCTTCACTGGATTATTTGTTTTTCAGGTGTGGAGTTTGGTGTTCCTTGTAGATTTTGGATACTAGCCCTTTATCCAATATGTCATTTGCAACTATCTTTTCCTATTCTGTTGGTTGACTATTAGTTTTATTGATTGTTTCCTTTGCCATGCAAAAACTTTTTATCTTGAGGGGATCCCAATAGTTCATTTTTGCTCTTGATTCCCTTGTATTTGGGGATGTGTCACATAAGAAATTGCTGCAGTTGAGGTCAAGGAGGTTGTTTCCTGCTTTCTCCTCTAGGATTTTGATGGTTTCCTGTCTCATATTGAGATCCTTTATCCACTTTGAGTTTATTTTTGTGTATGGTGTAAGAAATTGGTCTAGTTTCATTCTTTTGCACGTTGCTGTCCTGCCGGAGTCCAGGTCCAGCAGGTCCAGGGTCCCCTGAAGGATGGACGGTGTTGGTGAGAGAGAGAGATGAGAGAACCACACGTTTCTTTCTTGGTCACCAGGCAGACATCTCTGTTCAGTCTGCTTTGGTGTCTGTTTTTATTGGTTAAGCAATAACATGGCATGAGAAAATAGAAATTGTTTACAGTTTCTAACTCTTAGTGATAAGGTGTTTAAATCATCAAAGGTGTACAGAGACAAGTTTTACAGAAGTATTTTTGTAGAACCATTCCAATTTACTCTTGGCATCAGTCCCCAAAGTTAAGAAAGTAACAAACCCATCTTATTTTGTATGGGTTGGGTTTTGGCCAATAATTATGACTTTGTTTTTAATTAACATGTTATAACCAAGTCATGTAATACACTTAGAGTAAGGTTAAGTAAATTTTACAATCAAGAGAATAACAAGATGTTTTTAGTAAAAAGCCAGGATAATGTACATATTATTTAAGTTAGTAATATTAAAACTAAAACATAGGTCAAATTGTATAAAGATAGGCTGGGAGTTATTTTATTTAGCTCATAAACCACACGAGAAAGAATGTTTGTTAACATGTTGCTAGAGAAAGCCCTTTCCTTGATGTAAGCATAATGGAGGCCCTGTGTGCGTTGACCTTGCACCTGGGTTTCTAATTTCTTATCCATCCTCATAGCTGCAGTCAGTACAAGGGAGGGTATTTGTGACTCCAATAGCAAAAATATATGCAGCAACTGATGTCTGGTCCTTGTCTGTTTCTTATCTCTAAGTTAGGCTCTTTTTCTCCGGGCCAGAGTTAATTGTAACTCTTGTATTCTTAGCCCCCCTTATATTTTGGGTCTGCAAGGGTCATTAGAAGAGCCTTTTGGCAACATCTGCAGCACTTTGATCTAAAATCCCTTATGCAGGGGCAAGAATATGCCTTTTCTTATGGGGTAACTGTGGGAGATATCGGTCTGACTTGGAACATTGTGAGGCCTAATCAATAGCAACAGGCTTAATTTCACATGAGCAGTCATAGCAGAAGGAGATGCCAGTTCTGCCTCCATGGCAGGAGCCGTGCAACGTCTGCCATTTCCTTACTGTGACCCTGTCATCCAGCAAGGCCAGGGTGGCTCCTGGCACTCTCCAGTTCTCCCAGCACCACCTATTAAAGAGGCTGTCTTTTTCCATTGGATACTCTTTCCTGCTTTGTCAAAGATTAATTGGCCATACATTTGTGGGTCTGTTTTGTGTCTTGATGATGACAGCTTTGTAGTAGAGGCTAAAGTCTGAGATTGTGATGTCTCCTGCTTTGGTTTTCTTCTTCAGTATTACTTTGGCTATTTGGGGTCTTTTGTGGTTCCATACAAATTTTAGGATTGTTTGTTCTAGCTGTGAGAAGAATGGTGGTGCAATTTTGATTGGGATTGCATTGAATGTGTAGATTGCTTTGGGTAGTATTGACATTTTACCAATATTTATTCTTCCGATCAATGAGCATGGAATGTTTTTCCATTTCTTTGTGTCTTCTTCAATTTCCTTCATATGTTTTCTATAGTTTTCATCATATAGGTCCTTTACATCTTTGGTTAGGTTTATTCCTAGGTATTTTATGGGTTTTTTTTTTTTTGTACAATTGTGAATGAAATCCATTTCTTAATTTCTCTTTCTGTTGCTTCATTATTGGTGTATAAAATGCAACCGATTTCTGTATGTTGATTTTGTGTCCTGAAACTTTGCTGAATTCATGGATCAGTTCTAGTAGGCTTCTGATGGAGACTGTCGGGTTTTCCACATAGAGTATCATATCATCTGTGAAAAGTGAATGTTTGACTTCATCTTTGCCAATTTTGATACCTTTTATTTCCTTTTGTTGTCTGATTGTTGATGCTAGGACTTCTGGCCCTATGTTAAACAACAGAGAGTGGACATCCCTGTCGTGTTCCTGATTTCAGGAGGAAAGCTCTCAGTTTTTCCTCATTGAGGATGATATTAGCTGTGAACTTTTCATAAATGGCTTTTATGATGTTTAAGTAAGGTTCTTCTATCCTAACTTTATCGAGGCTTTTTATTAAGAAAGGATGCTGTATTTTGTCAAATGCTTTTTCTGTATCTATCGACAGGGCAATGGGGGTCGGACAACAAAATTCAAAATAGTTTGGCCGTAAAATATAAACACACTATGTTTCTATGGTGGGGAAGGGGAGAAAGAGGGTAAAAGGGAGGAAAGACTGTTTTGGAGGGGCTATGGGGGTCCTGCCCCACCCTGCTGTGCACCCCCTCCCCATCCCGACCCCTTCCCTCTGTGTCTGAGTGCATGTGTCTGTGTGGGCCTGTGCGGGCACTTCTGTATTCCCCTCCCTACCCCAACCCCCACCCCACCCTAATTGCTGCCATTCCAGTTGCTGCTGGCTGTCACTCCTCTGCCCATCTTCAGAGGAGGAAAAGAAAGGGGATGGGTGGGAGCAGCCCCCAGCCAGCCCTGCCCCTACCCTCCCCCTCCACCTCTACCAGAAGTCCTGGCAATGGTAAGAGCCGGGGTCACAGTCTTTTGTGACAACCACTCTGTTGGCGAACTTGTGACCCGTCAGGCCCTGTGTACTGTTTTTATCTTTTCTCTTGTTAATATATCACATTGGTTGATTTGCAATTATTGAACCAGCCCTGTAACCAAGGAATGAATCCCACTTGATCATGGTGGATAATTCTTTTTATATGCTGTTGAATTCTATTTGCTAGTATCTTGTTGAGGATTTTTTGCATCTTTATGCATCAAGGATATTGGCCTATAGTTCCCCGTAGTGGGAATCAAAGTGATGCTGGCTTCATAGAAGGAGTCTGAAAGTTTTCCTTCCATTTCTATTTTTTGGAATAGCTTGAGAAGAATGGGTATTAACTCTGCCTTAAATAGCTGGTAGAATTCTCCTGAGAAGCCATCTGGCCCTGGGCTCTTATTTGTTGGGAGACTTTTGATAACTGATTCAATATCTTCACTAGTTACGGGTATGTTCAGATTTTCTATCTCTTCTCGTTTGAATTTTGGTAGTGCGTGTGTGTTTAGGAATTTGTCCATTTCTCCTAGGTGTCCAGTGTGTTGGCATATAATTTTTCATAGTATTCCCTGATAATTGCGTGTATTTCTGAGGGATTGGTTGTAATAGATTTATTTTCATTCGTGATTTTGTCCTTATGGGTGCTCCCTCTTTTCTTTTTGAGAAGCCTGGCTAGAGGTTTATCAATTTTGTTTATGTTTTTAAAAAATTAACTCTTGGTTTCATTGATCTGTTCAGCTTTTTTTTTTGATTCTGTATTGTTTATTTTTGCCCTGATCTTTATTATTTTTCTTTTTCTGCTGGGTTTGGGGTGCTCTTGCTACTCTACTTCTAGTTCCGTTAGGTGCACAGTTAGATTTTGTATTTGCACTTTTTCTGTCTTGAAATAGGCCTGGATTGCAACGTATTTTCCTCTTAGGACTGCCTTTGCTGTGTCCCAGAGTTTGGATTGTGGTATTTTCATATATTTTTACTTATTTATTTATTTACTTTAAATGTTTTTTAAATTTATTTTTGAGAGACAGAGAGAGAGAGAGAGAGAGAGAGAGAGAGAGACAGTGTGAGTAGAGGAGAGTCAGAGAGAGAAGGAGATACAGAATTTGAAGCAGGCTCCAGGCTCTGAGGTGTCAGCACAGAGCCCAATGTGGGGCTCGAACACACAAACCATGAGATCATGACCTGAGCTGAAGCTGGATGCTCAACCAACTGAGCCACCCAGGCACCCCATGTTTCCATATATTTTTAATTTCTACTCTAATTGCCTGATTGGCCCATTCATTCTTTAGTAGGGTGGTCTTTAACCTCCATGTTTTTGGAGGTTTTCCAGACTTTTTCCTGTGATTGATTTCAAGTTTTATAGCATTGTGATCTGAAAGTGTGCATGGTATGATCTCAATTGTTTTATGTTTATTTAGGGCTGCTTTATGACCCAGTATGTGATCTATCTTGGAGAAGGTGCCATGCATTCTGGAGAAGAAAGTGAATTCCATAGCCTCAGGATGTAGAGTCCTATATATATCTGTCAAATCCATCTGTTCCAATGTGTCGTTCAGGTGGACTGTTTCTTTAGTGATTTTCTGTCCAGTTGATCTATCCATTGCTGTAAGTGGAGTATTAAAATTTCCTGTAATTAGCACATTCTTATCAATAAGATTGTTTCTGTTTGTGATTAATTGTTTTATGTATTTGAGTGCTTCCTAATTTGGTGTGTAGATGTTTATAATTGTTAGCTCTTCCTGATGGGTAGACCCTGTAATTATTATATAATGTCCTTTTTCATCTTGTTACTGCCTTAACTTTAAAGTCCAGTTTGTCCGATATAAGTATGGCTACTTCAGCTTTTTTTTTTTTTTTTTACTTCCTGTAGCATGATAGATATTTCTCCATCCTCTCACTTTCAATCCAAAGGTGTCCTCAGGTCTAAAATGAATCTCTTGTAGACAGCAAATAGATGGATCTTGTTTATTTTTTAAATTTATTCTGATACCCTTTGTCTTTTGATTGGAGCATTTAGTCCATTTACATTCAGTGTCATTATTGAAAAATATGGGTTTAGAGCCATTGTGTTCTCTGTAGGATTCATGCTTGCAGTGGTATCTCTGGTACCTTGTGCTCCTTGCAACATTTCCCTCAGAGAGTCCCCTTTAGGATTTCTTGTAGGGCTGGTTTAGTGGTGATGAATTCCTTCAATTTTTGTTTGTTTGGAAAAACCTTTATCTCTCCTTCTATTCTGAACGACAGGCTTGCTGGATAAAGGATTCTTGGCTGCATATTTTTCCTGTTCATCGCATTGAAGATTTCCTGCCATTTCTTTCTGGTGTGCCAAGTTTCAGTAAATAGGTCTATAACTACTCTGATAGGTCTCCTTTTGTATGTTAGGGCCCTTTTATCCCTACCTGCTTTCAGAATTCTCTCTTTATCCTTATATTTTGCTAGTTTCACTATGATATGTCATGGAGAAGATTGATTGAAGTTATGTCTGAAGAGAGTTCTCTGTGCCTCTTGGATTTCAATGTCTGTTTCCTTCTCCAGATTGGGGAAGTTCTCAGCTATAATTTGTTCAGGTACTAAGGTGTCAGCCCCTTTCTCTCTCTTTTCTTCATGAATTCCAATGATACAGATATTGTTCTGTTTGATTGCATCACTCAGTTCTCAAAATCTCCTTTTGTGCTTCTGGATCAATTTATCTCTTTTTCTTGGCTTCCTTTTTCTATAATGGTGTCTTCTAGTTCACCTATGCTCCTCTCTGCCTCTTCAATTCATGCAGTGGCCACCTCCATTTTTTTATGCACCTCATTTATAGCTTTTTAAAATTCATCACAGCTATTTTTTAAGGTCCATAATCGTTGTAGCAGTATCATCTCTGGGGTATTCCATGCCATTTTTAAGCCCAGAGGTTATTTTATGACTATTGTTCTAAATTCTTCGTCAATTTTGTTGCTTATATCTGTTTTGACCAATTTTTTAGCTGTCACTTCTTCCTGGAATTTTAGATGAGAGTTCTTCCATTTTGTCATTTTGCCTAGCTTTCTGTTTCTTGTAAGTTTTAAAAGCTTGTTATGCATTCTGCACCTGTGAGTACTGCTATATTAAAGGAGGCTTATAGGCTGTCCAGGGCCTATCCATTCAGGAAGTGTTCTTTAATTGGTGTCCCTTGGTCTCTCTTGTTGAGACTTTGGTTATTTTACTTCCCTACTCGTAGTGATATTTGGGACTTTCCACCATGTGTATTTTGGCTTATTTCTTGAGATAGCCTTGGAAAGGAAAACAGATGGACAAACGGAACAAAGGCACACAAACGCACAAATAAACGGGCAAACTGAAAGGGGGTAGAAGAAAGAAACCAAATCAGAAACAACTAAAGACAAAGGACAATATAAAAGCATAAAACCAGAAATCCCAGCTACCAATAAAGAGCAGGGTCCAGGCAGTGCTGCTGGAAGAGTGTATACGAGAGAAATGACCCGGGTGGGGAGAAAGGGAAATTGAACATTGACCAGGCAGGGAAACTAAAAGGCCTAATTCAGAGAGAGAAAAAGCAGAATATGGTAGGAGGTGAGGAGAAAAAAACAAAACAAAACAAAACAAAGATATTGTTAGCCAGAGAAACTATGTAGTTTGTTTATTTCAGAGAGAGAGAAAGGAAGGTAATGATAAAGATAGAACATACATCAAGAGAATGGATTATGTATGCCTGTTTAAGCAAACCTATAACCAGAATACCCAGTCCAAAGGAGGGGAAAGATAAGAATGAGATCAGGGAGAATATATCTGAATAGCAAGAATTGATCTAGAGTTTATCACAGCAAGGTGTCAGTGCTGATCATGGGAGAGGGACTCTTTCCTATCCAGGCACTGGTAACAAAGCAGGTAACATAGCAGCTCAGTGCAGATGGGTGTAGTTTGGTGTAGGAAGGTCTCGCCTCCGCTGTGGGTCCCACTGGCTGCTCCGAGGCCCTCCCTTGGTGGTTGTGGGGACAAAAATGGCAACCCCCCAGTCCCTTCTTGAACCAGGAGTTGCAAATCACTTTTTTTTGGGTTCTATTTCACTGTGCTAGGGGCACAGCCAAGGTTGTCCATGTTCTATGTCCTTGCCCAGCCTCATTTCCAGATCTTACTCTGTGTGCATTAATGATACCACCCAAAATGTTATCCCACAAGCTGGGCACTTCCTTGCAGGGGCTCAGGAGGGGACTGGTTCCTCCTGATGCTGACTGTGACTGTGATCCCTGTGTACCATCTATCCCGGAGGGAATTTTTGGGACCGGGGCACCCAGCCTAAGGAAAGCTCTGCAGTTAGAGATAGAATCTCTTTCCAAATGCCCTGCTTTTAGAGGTGGGATGATAGGATCCCTCTCCATCCCAGGCTGAGCTTTTTCTCTTCTCCAGGGACCGCTCTGTTTCCCTAGCCACTCTTTCTCTTCCTTTCATCTCTCTGCAGAGGGGTTTCCTCCCCTCGATGCCTCTGTGTCCCGGCCTGTTTTTATCTTCCCCAGTTTGCAGTCACGCACCTATGAGGCTGTCTTCTTAGTGGACCCTGTCTCTTTTCCTCCCAGACTCTTGCAGTTCAGAGTCCTTTGGCTTTAGCCCTTCTTTGTTTGAGAGATGCAGGCGGGAAGTATAGAACTCCCTATATCTCCGTCACCTTGCCCAGTCCTCCATATTTATTTTTATAGTGTATCCTATTTAACTTAATGTACCTAAAATATTATGATTTTAACATAGAATCAATATAAAAATGTTTGTGAGATATTTAGCATGCTTTTTGTAAGATATTTAAAATGTTTTTTTGTACTGAATCTTTGAAACTCAGCACGTAAATCATAATTACAGTGTATCTCCACTCAGATAGCCACATTTCTAGTGCTCAGTAGCCACACGTAGCTGCTGGCTACCATACTGGCCAATAGAGCTCTAGAACTTAGGATGGCTGTTAGGCTCAAAGTCCTGAGTTAGCAAGTGGTGGACCTGTAATTCACTTCTAGGCCACTTGGTTTTAAAACTCTCATCTTAATCACATGCATGCTGTCTTTTAATAAGCTATACTTTGGGGCATAGTGAAAGAAATAAAGAATTAAAGAATTCTGCTGAATTTCTTCTTGGAATCAGCCTCTTTGGGGCTTGCTGCTTGATCCAGACTTCAGACCAGCTTGTTGTTGAAGTTCTTCTAAGGGGATGCCTTAGGCACAGTTTCTTTCTGTGATAGGTTCAAATGGTAAAAATGATCTATTCACCTTGCTTAGACTGCGAAAGGAAATGAAAAACATGGCCTTTGTCTGCCTGGCCCTGACCATTGGGTCTCTGCTGGGTTCTTCTGGGATCCATGGCTATTTGCTGTATATTATGATCAAATTGGAAAGAGAAGAAAACTACACAGTTGCCACACTGAAGTGCCTTTTCCATCAGAATGAAGTCTTTTCCTTTCACTTTGAATTTAGAGTTCTGTCATTTCTATATTTAAACTAAATAATTCTTTATCAACTATTACAACCTGATTACAATACTTCAATTTTTTACAAAGGCTGCTTTTGAACGGGGAGAATCTTTTTTTTTTTTTTGCCTGTTACAAATTAGTTATCATATTTTACAGATATAATAAGTAATTTGCTCTTTCTACTATTTATTACTTGGTCATTGTTCAGCTTTCTTTTGTTGTGAGGCTTGGAACATTCGCATTACTTCATGATTTTGAGGGAATAATGGAATCTTGAAAGGGCTTAATTGGGCCTTTCATCTCATGATTGGAGAAAGATCTACTTCCAAGAGAGCTTCTTCACTTACACATTTGGTACTTTTTCTTTGCACATGGTATCTCATTCTTCAGGGTAACTCCAACATAGCTGCGTCTTCACGGAAGAGTGATTTTGTAGGGCTTGCTGCTCTTACATGGTGACTGGCTTCTAGAAAGCAGAAGATGCCAGGACGTTAAGGGTTATACTTGGGCCTAGCATTGTATCACTTCTGCCATATTCTATTGGTGAAAGAAGTCACTAGGCCCAACAAGATATAAGGGTGTGGAAAAATAGATTCCACCTCTTGTTAAAGATTCGTTAAGGTCATATTATATATGAATATGTGGAATGGTATATATTGTTGCTATCATTTTGGAAAATACAATCTGCCAATTATATGCCATTTTTGATGATGTTTGTGTCATATCTTTTCTGTTACTGAGAATATAAGCATCCTTTTATACTTCTCTCTTTTTTTCTTTAAAAGTTTTAAATTAATTAATTGATTTTAAAATAGGCTTCATGCTTAATTCAGAGCCCAGTGCAGGCCTTGAACCCACAAACCTGAGATTAAGACCTGAGCTGAGACCAAGAGTCAGATGCTAAACCAACTGAGCCACCAGGGCGCCCCCTCTCTTGTTTTCTATAGAGGATGACAACCTCATAATAAACACTAATTAATGTTGATTTGCTGATAAAACATCCAAAAATAATTCAGTAGTTGAAATTTTAGGAAAAAATATAAGTACCTAGTTATACATTAATGGAAACTAGTCTTAGCCAAATGGTTTACTTAGTGTGCAAATATATTTCGTTTTTTTCTTACTCTACCTGTTCTTCTCATTACTTTCCACCTTTCTAAATCAACCTTCAAGACTCATAACCATCTCCTTCATAAGATCTTCTTCAACTAACTTCAACTAACTGCTGTGTTCTGTCCATTATCTCTATTCTGGCCATTTGTGCTGATTATGAAGATATCTACTCTTAGCCACCAACCCACCCTTCTGTATCCTGCTTTGTGATACTGAGGATGGCATCCTGCAAACTATATTTCTCCTTTTTTAGCTGTATTCCAATCAGGTTCTAGCAATAGTACATAATAGAAGGAGACTGGAAGATAAAAGTGGGACATTATGGACTTGTTTCTTCCTGTTTGCTTGCTTTTCCTTGCCTAGTCCTTGGCAATGGTTGTTCACCCTGGCAACAGTAGCTAGTTCTAGTTTCCAGCTCAATTACCTACACTGTGACCCCTCAGAGGTACCAGTCCTCCTTGGAAATCTGTAATCTAGCTCCACCAGGCCATCCCTCCAAGTTCCTATTACCAGCAGTGGCAGATGGGGTCACCTCTTCCAGAGGTTTGGGTCTCAGCTACATACATCCTCTCCTCCAAGTTTCTAGGTCTGATAATCTGATATTCTAACTGATTCTTTTTGTTTCCAAGTCCTAGGGATAATAGCTGCTTCCTGCAGTTATTAGCTCTGTGTTACATCCACATTCCCCCTTTTTCCCCACCATCCTCCAACACCCGTGTCTTATTAAATTCTCTGTGTTGAAATACATGGAGTTCTCTCTGTGCCTGACTGGACCCTAACTGGTATGCTGCACACAATCCTGATTTAATAATTGTTTACTGCTTTGTAGCATGTTCTATAGCTGCCCTGAGCAGTTGCTTACATTTTAATTACTATTTCCCCATAGTCTTGCTTCTCCACTTTATATTTTAAATTCCTTGAGATAAGATACCATTCTTCTTTATAAGATGTTTTGTGCGTATTGTTCCTGGATCATAGTGTGTAATAAATGTTTATCAATTTTTTTAGTGGATTTGGCAATCAAGGATAACATGTGGAATTCAATCCTTCTAGAATAGTCAGGGCAATAGAACTGATTGCTCATGGGGATGAGGATGTTTCCTCCTGAGCTGTCATTAATTATGAGCTGATGGTGGACAGGACACAGTTACAGTATGCTTACCCAGGGTTAGTTTGAGAAGTCACAGTCTGTGTTGGCTGAAATCCTTTAAACCAGTATTTGAAAATTTGAAGTAATTTTCCCTTCAAGTTGAGACAGTTGTGGTTGATAGGGTCCTAGGTACTGAAGTCCCATGTTTTATTTGTGCAGGTTAGTTTTGAAAGTAGTTTGTCTTGAGTACACACCTTACCTAGGTTGTGAAAAGTGAACTTGTTTAAGTAAATTAAACTATTTAAATGTGGACTACTAAAGCGGATGTGGGTAATTTTTACCTTGACATTTGTGAACTTGTCCTTATATGAACTTAAAGATTTAGGGGAAAACTTCTTTACATTTGTATTTAGTAGTCTCCTTTTAAGACAACATATGTGATGTTTTTAATGTTTTTTAATTTATTTTTGAGAGAGAGAGAGAGAGAGAGAGAGAGCGAGCGAGCGAGAGAGAGAGAGCGCGCATGCACAGGGGAGGGTCAGAGAGAGGGAGACACAGAATCTGAAGCAGACTCCAGGCTCTGAGCTGTCAGCACAGAGCCCGATGTGGGGCTCGAACCCCTGAACCGTGAGATCATGACCTGAGCCGAAGCGGGACCCTTAACTGACTGAGCCACCCAGGCGCACCTGTGATTGTTTATGCTTCAGCATTTTATGATAAAGTGGAAGTTACTTTGTTAAACTATATGACTGGTTTCCCTCTTTTCCCCCAGGCAACCCAAAGCTTCCATTTTATCAGAGTTTAATTTCTCCATAATACTTTTCATATGCTGAACTTTCTTTTTATTTTTTAAAAAATTTTTTAATGTTTATTTGTTTTTGAGACAGAGAGAGACAGAGTGTGAGAAATGGAAGGGGAGAGAGAGAGAGAGAGGGAGACAGAATCTGAAACAGGCTCCAGGATCTGAGCTGTTAGCACAGAACCTGATGCGGGCCTCAAACCCACAAACCATGAGATCATGGTTCTAGAGCTGAAGTTGGATGCTTAACCAACTGAGCCACCGAGGTACCCCCTAGGCTGAACTTTCAAAGTCAGGTTTCTGTTGGCCATCTGGATGTCCTCTTTGGAGAAGTGTCTATTCAGGTCTTCTGCCCATTTCTTCACTGGATCATTCATTTTTCGTGTATGGAGTTTAGTGAGCTCCTTGTATATTTTGGATACTAGCCCTTTATCTGATATGCCATTTGCCACTATCTTTTCCCATTCTGTTGGTTGCCTATTAGTTTTTTTGATTGTTT
>NC_043704.1:103981804-103996700 GCF_006229205.1 Suricata suricatta | reverse complement strand
AGACGAACCATGGACTGAAAGGGGAGGGGGAGGGAGGGAGGGGGTGATGGTCATGGTGGGGGGCACTTGTGGGGAGAAGCACTGGGTGTTATATGGAAACCAATTTGACAATAAACTATTATAAAAAAACAAAGAAAAACAAAAAACAACAACAAAGTCAGGTTTCTCCAGTTTCTCCTAGGCTCTCACATATTTAATGTAGCTGCTGAACAGGTAACTCCTACTTGATTCTTATCAACACTAATTATAAGCCAGTCACCTGATGAGGTGCTTCTCTGCTGAGTATTAGAATAAGCATATAAAATTAAAAACTCGAATGCACATCATTTTCTTTGTATTGAAAAGTACAAGGTTAATGATCTATTTCTTAAATTTGGCACTATTAACGATCATGTTTTGTTTGTTTCATTTTAATTACGTTTTAACTTGAACTGTGTCCATGAAATGAAGTTGATTACCATTCGTCGGTATCCAATTTAATGCAGTTGACTATGAACCATCCCATCACCTCTTCTGCTTGCCTGGAAAACTGATTCATTTTTTGTGTTCATTAATAATTTCTGTGCTTTAATAATGTTTGGTGCTTCTGGTTTTAGGGTGTGATTTAAAGTTAATCTAATTTATTAAAAATTTAGGGTGCTTGCACAGTTGTTTTTGAGTCAGGAATTAGTGTTTCCATGGAAGGATAAATCAGGCCATGCAAGGAAAGCCCATGGGCTATTTTAAAGTTAAGAAGGGGTGCTTTTATAGCTTTCAAAACTGTTTGAAAATTAAATGTTTGATTTATAAGGGCTATGTACACACAGGACTCAAATTATTCATGTATCATCTGGAAAATGTAAAATGCTTAATGTTCTGACATTATGTGATAATTGCTATTCTAATATATAGTGTCTACTAAATCTTTTTGGGAGCTGGAGAGGGTGGCATTGATATACAGGAGCACATGCTTCATGTGCTAGTAAATCATTCTTGCATTGAATTAAGGCCAAGGAGGGAGCATTGAGTGGAACTTAAAGTGATATTATAGTATCTGGTGCTGTTCTAATCAAGAAGTATGTAGCAGTGCTAGTGAAAAATGGGCAGAAACACAAAAATCCACTAAGGAGAAAATGCAATCAGAAATTAATCAGTGACGCTTCTGACGAAGTTTCTAGAGATCATGGTCATCACTAGGTAGAGTTGCTTTTCAAGGTTGATGCCATCTTGATTCTCTTTTGCGTTAGTACCCCACTGAGGACCTGCAATAGAATCTACTCCATGGGGGTGCTTAATAATGAGTAAGTTGAAGTCCCTCTGGTCTGTCACTAGCCAGGTAGTTGAACTTGGACTTGGCTTCACTCTCTAAGCTTCTGTTTCCATAGTATTTATAGCTACCTCATAGAACTAATATGAGTAAATGAGATAATTCATGTTAAGCAACTGGCATAGGATTTGGCACACGGTGATCACTTGATATTGCTATTATCACTATTCACCTTCTGCAGATACCTGCCCACAATTATTTTGACAAAAAGTGAAAGGATGCATTATAAAAGATATTAGGGAAAGAATTAAGGAGGGACTATATAATTGATGACTTTTTCCTCACAAGGCCAGTATATGCAAATGGAGCTCTCCAAGTTAACATAAGGATACAAGAGGCCTAAACCTAATGTATATAGGAATTAGTTGCCTAATTCCAATTCTTTATGAGTTGTAGAAAGAAGCCTCAGGTGCACTTTTTTTATATATTGTGGCGTGTATCAGGGAACTCAATTTCTGCTCTTGACATTATAGAGCTCAGCACACAGGAGAAGGGGAAGTCCTCCTTAGTTATAATTGTTCTTTTTTCTGTCATAGAAGTCAGAAGCCAGGAAGACAGGCAGTACATCCCTTTTGAGGAAAGTGATATCTGTATACAGGCGTAGAGGTAAAGAGAAAGAGGGAACAAATTAGGCTAGGTACTCAACGTGAGTATCAGGATGGGCAATTAAACAATTTCAAGAGTTTGGTGAGCTCCTTGTAGATTTCGAATAATACAGCAAAGAAATGGGCAGAAGATCTGAACAGACACTTCTCCAGAGAGGACATCCAGATTGCCAACAGATACACGAAATGATGCTCAGCGTCACTCATCATCAGGGAAATACAAATCAAAACCACCCTGAGATACCACCTCACGCCAGTCAGCGTGGCTAAAATGAACAAATCAAGAGACTATAGTTGCTGGCGAGGGTGTGGAGAGACGGGCACCCTCCTACACTGTTGGTGGGAATGTAAACTGGTGAAGCCACTCTGGAAAACAGTGTGGAGGTTCCTCAAAAAACTATCAACAGAACTCCCCAATGACCCAGCAATAGCACTGCTAGGGATTTACCCAAAGGATACAGAAGTGCTGATGCATAGGAGTGCATGTACCCCAATGTTCATAGCAGCACTGTCAACAATAGCCAAAACATGGAAAGAGCCTAAATGTCCATCACCTGATGAATGGATCAAGAAGATGTGGTATATATATACAATGGAGTACTGCAGGGCAATGAGAAAGAATGAAATATGGCCATTTGTAGGAAAGTGGATGGACCTCGAGGGTGTCATGCTAAGTGAAATAAGTCAGGCAGAGAAGGACAGATACCATATGTTTGCACTCATAGGTCTAACAGGAAAAACCTAACAGAGGACCATAGGGAGGGGAAGGGGGAAAGAGAGTTGGGGAGAGAGAGGGACACAAATCATGAGAGACTATTGAATACTGAAAACGAACCGAGGGCTGAAAGGGGAGGGGGTGGGGGGAAAGGGGTGATGGACATGGAGGGGGGGCACTTGTGGAGAGAAGCACTGGGTGTTATATGGAAACCAATTTGACAATAAACTATTATTTAAAAAAAACAATTTCAAGAGTCAGATCTATGAAGGGTGTTTACACTGTTAATCACCAATATAGGAGAAAACTCAAAGGTAGGAAAAAAATCATGGATCTCTTTTCTTGTGGATCTTACCTCCTAATGGTTAGAGGTTCTCAGGGGTTCCAGAAGCATGAACATTTCCTCTCCCCCTCCCCCCCCACACATGTGGAATGATCTACCTATATATGGGGAAGGTTGTGACACTATTCATACCCATTTGACTTTCTTTGTGCTCCTTGTCTTTTCCTTGTCCTTTGGAACCAGGATTGTTGGGGCCCTGATTTGCTGGTCTTAGACTGATGCTAAGAGAGACCTCAGACACCACTGAGCCAATATTAGTAGCAGATTTTCTGATATAGTGGTTCTCAAACTTTTTCTCCTCAGGGTCCATTTACACTCTTAAAAATTATGAAGTCCCTAAAGAGCTTTAGTTTATGTGTCGTATATATTGAGATTTACCATCTTAGAAATTAAAATATTTATTAATTAACTTAAAACAGCACAAACAAACTCATTAATTATTATGTAAATAAATTTTTAACAAGAATAATTACATTTTCAAAACCAAATGAGAAGAGTAGCATTGTTCTTTTTTTCTCCAAATTTCTTTAATGGTTGGCTTCATACAAGACAGTTGGATTCTCAGATTGGCTTCTAAACTCACACTGCAATCTCACACATTAAGTTAGTTCCAGAAAGCTCTACTGTACACTTGTAAGAAAACATGAATACAAAAGGGAAATAATATCTTAGTTTTTATTTAAAAATATCTTTTCAGATTTTTTTGAGGGAGAGCAGAGACAGCACGAGTGGGGGGGGGGGCAGAGAGAAAGGGAGACAGAGAATCTCAAGCAGGCTCCAGGCTGCCAGTGCAGAGCCTGATGGAGGACGTGAACTCATGAAACCATGAGATCATGACCTGAGCCAAAACTGAGTCAGACACTTAACTGACTGAGCCACACAGGTGCCCCTTCAAAATAGTTTTGACCTTCCAGACCCTCATAATGAAGGCTGGAAACACACTCCTTAAGTTAATTTTAAATGCGGGAAGAAGGGGATTATCGCCTTATGATTTGGACCATGGGAAAGCTGGCAGGTAGTGTCAGGGACTGGAAGGAGGGCGATGGTTCTACAATGAGAGCCCTAATTATACTTATTAGCCATGCAACCTTGGAAATGTTATTTATGCCTCAGTTTTTCCATCTGAGTTCATCATACGATCTTCTCTAATGGCTTTTGTGAGGCTTAGTGAGATAATACAGGCAGTGTTTAGGCTAATAAGAAGTGTTCAATGTTAGCTTTGCTTCTTTTTTTTTTTTATTATTATCATCAAGGTGCCAGTCCATTATGAACCTCAGTTTCCTCATCTGCCAAATGAGTCCTGTCTGGATGGTCCTGAAAGTCTTAACCAACTCTAATATTCTGTGATTTTGTCCCCAAATCTTTTTCTATGTTAGAAATGGGTAGTATTTTTCTGTGGCTTTTGGTAATTAACCATCTTTCCATGTATTAAAAACTTTCAAGGGCTTTAAAAGTTGGTGAAAAAAAATTATTTCCTTGGGAAGATTAAATTTAGCCCTTTCATTTGGAGCCAATATAGATATCAGAGCAAAAAGAAAATTTAAAGTTTGTTTCCAGATCCCATGGTAGTTTCAGGTCAGAGTCATAATAAGGTTTATATCCTGTCTAAATTTAATTGAAAAGTGAATGAAACTACATTGAAAAAAAATGCTGACTCCTCAGTTTATAAAATACACAGAATAGGTAATAAATAGCCTTTTAAATGGAAAAGGAAAGTAAGGACCTCAGATTCATGGAGATGGGATAGAGGAGAAATAACAGGGATGAAAAAGCATATTGAAAGGAAAATGTTAGACCTGCAGTTTGATTGAGGACCCAGATCAAAAGAAATCAATACAAATGCTTTGGTTTATTTTTTTCCTCCATTTTCACTTAAGTAGTAGTCTCTAATACAATGAAAAGCAGGCACAAAGCATATTAGAAAGGAAATAAGACAAATGGTCTCAGAAGTAATAGAAAGTGCAGCACGTGTTGTATACTGTTTAGTTTAAATTTACTGGAGCCTTGTTACAAGAGCCTGGTGGGAATGCATGAAGATTTGCATAAAAGGACTTTATTGGAAGAAGATTCTATGAGGAAGTCTTAACACCACAGCTAAAGCATTATTGCTTGCATGGCTCTCAAGGACAGTACAATAGTAAGGCTTGAGTTTGGTGTGAAAATATGCTAGAATCCAAATCACAGAAACTTCTATTGATAGCAAGGAATAATATCATGATGACAAACAAAATGGAATAATGCTAAAATCATATACTTAGAAATGACTATCTGGATAGCAACTTTATAATTATACACAGAATTATTTACTGGATATGAAATCATATTGGTAATTTTGATACTATTGACATTACTAGAGTGGTGCTTAATGTCGACTTTCCCATCAAAAACTGTTTGATACAATAATGGAAAGCATGAGGTCTTGCTCATACTGAGCTCTAATTGAACCAGAAAACTACTTCTGACAAAGAGGGATGTGTTTGTACTCAAAAGAAAAGGATAATAGCTATAATCAGATAGATTAAGAACTCTTTTACTTGTAATCACTGAAAGAATGAGTAATGTTTTTCATCTTTTTAAAAAATATATAGATATGAAGGAGCCAAATCTGATATGTTCCTATTTGCAACCTGCAATAATTATGTCTTGACCTTATCCTATATGGAGCTAAAAGTCAGCCACTTGCAATTTGTTTCCTTATCAAAGCTGTTATCTGTCTAAGTCTCTCATCTAACCCAGAAAGTATATGGAAAGAGTCCAATCATGGTACAGGATTGCAAATGCACTAATCCATAAGTCCTCTTTTTTGTACTGAGCAAATATATCCCCAATTCTGGCCCCACACAACACTCCTGAACTAGAGACACTACAACTCTGGCTGACACTCCCACAGAGCTGGGAAGTGGTTCTGTGGTTACGTGGTGCTATGGCAGATATGTGCACTGATACTGCGTCTGGGAGCAGGCATGCAGACAGAGGCCCATCAAGATGGCAAAGGGGAATGAATAGTGAGAGGAGCAGAAACACCTTTTCTGTCTGAAGGACTGGGTGAATTAAAAGGTGCCTAGAATCATTTTGGACACACGTTAGGTGCTTGTGTAACAGTTTGATTGAAGTCCTTAGAGAGTACAACTGAGTAGGACACATACATGGAATATGTTTCTCTGATGATTGAGAGAAAAGGCTGTAAACTGGTTTCTTTTCTCTATTCAGTAGGCAATCTACTTTAGGAAGAAATGATGATATTTAAATTCCAATACTGTCTGTCCTTTGTGATAACTAACACTTTAGCAAAACGCTGCTGAAATAGGAAAGGTGGTAAATGTATTCACCTCCTTAAAACTGCTGGAGAGAATTAGAGAGGAGGGTTTTCATTATTGACTTTGGTATGGATTTGTGAAAGTATCTTAACTTCTCTGTTACTCACTTCTCATCTTTGAAAATTAGATTAGATACTTTCCTGTGGAGATATTTCCAGTGCTCAGCTCACCCATGTCTAGATCTTTTCACCTTTTGGAGTATGTGAAAGATTTGCATTTCCCAACTTGTTTTACAGTTCGGTAGGTCCACAAGACCAGTATTGGCCAATGAGTCAAGGGTAGAAATAATGTGTGTATTTTACAACCAGAGCAACTCATTGCTAGTGGAAGACCTCCAGTATTCTTTTGTTTATATTGCTGCAACCAGGAATGTTCCAGATGGAGCCTACATAAGCCTGGGTACTAGTGAGAAGCTGTGGAGCAGAGCTACCTCCCCACCTTCATCTGCACCACCATCTATACTAGCTGGACATATAATGTGAACAAAGAAGAAAGTTTTGTTTCAAATTTCTGTCAAAACAGCATAACTTATTCTGACTGATAAGTGCTCTTTGCTTGATTCTTCAACTAAAGGATTACTTCATTAGTTTTTAATTCTTTTTCAACACACAGGCTTTGGTTCTCAGGCTTTAGAATGCATCAGAATCACATCCTTTTTGTTCAGTTTGCAGGTTCCTGGGCCTTACTTCTATAGGGTCAGACCCGATATGTCTAGTGTGAATTCTAGAAATATTCTTTTTAAAAAACAAATAAAACAGGGGCGACTGGGTGGTTTAGTCAGTTAAACATCTGACTTCAGCTCAGGTCATGATCTCACAGCTCTTGAGTTTGAGCCCCATGTCAGGCTCTGTGCTGACAGCTCAGAGCCTGGAACCTGCTTCAGATTCTGTGTCTCCCTCTCTCTCTACCCCACCTTCACTTGCACCCTATCTCTCTCTGACTCACAAAAATGAATAAACATTAAAAAAAAAAAAGAAACAAACATAAGGTTATCAAAGGACTCTGATTCAGGAGGAAAGACCACACTTCAAGAAATGTTGTAGATTTGTACCATTCTATAAAGACTCTGGCTGTTATTTCTTAGGTTCTCCTAGTCAGACATGTTCAGATATTAGTAAAAGGTTAAGGCATTTATGGCAGGAGTTAGTGTAATGAATACAAAGTTCACCAGTTCTCTTCCAAGGTTGCATGAAGCAGTGATACAGTGAAGACAGCAGTGATACAGTGAAGTGATTTATAGACCCAACTACTTGCTAAATGAGAACTTTAAGGATTGTAAATCATTTGAAAATTGAAGTGATGACCTGGAAAACAAGTCAAAATTAAGAAATATCAAGTAAGAAATGGATTTGAAGAAGCAAAAGTAGAAAACTTTGAGAAAATTCCCTCATAGTTGATTTGAGAGGGAGGTGGAGAGCAGGAACTGGAGCATGTTAGACTCTGAAAGGGCTGAAGAAGGCGGAAATTGTGTTTAACTCCACTTCTGGGCTTTGTTCTATAGCTAGAATTCTGAGGTTGACTCAATGTCTTGATAACAATACTACCATTTACAGTTGTAGTTTTTCTCTGAGTCTAAGGAGGTGTTTTGGGGCCCACTGGAGGTGAGTTTTGCTGAGTTCACAGAAGGAATTTGCTCCTCTAAATTTCTTTAAAAATGTTTTAATATTTATTTGTTTTTAAGAGAGAGAGTGTGAGCAGAGGAGGGGCAGAATAAGATGGAGACACAGAATTTGAAGCAGGCGTCAGGCCCCAAGCTGTCAGCATAGGGCCTGATATGGGGCTCAAGCTAGTGAATTGTGAGATCATGACCTGAGCTGAAGTCAGACGCTTAACCAACTGAGCCACCCAGGCGCCTCTACTCCTCTTAAATTCTACATGAAACAGGCAGTAACCTCTTTGACCTAAGCTGCAGCAACTTCTTACTTAACATGTCTCTGGAGGCAAGGGAAAGAGAAACAAAAATGAACTATTGAGACCTCATCAAGATAAAAAGCTTCTACACAGCAAAGGAAACAATCAACAAGAATAAAAGGCAACAGACAGAATGGGAGAAGATATTTGCAAATGAATGGATAAAAAGCTAGTATCCAAAATTATAAAGAGCTAGTATCCAAACTCAACACCCCAAAAAACAAATAATCCAGTGAAGAAATGAGCAGAAGACATGAATAGACACTTTTCCAAAGAAGATATCCAGGTGGCTAACAGACACATGAGAAGATGCTCAATATCACTCATCAGGGAAATACAAATCAAAACCACAATGATGTACCATCTCACATTTGTCAGAATGGCTAAAATTAACTCAGGCAACAACAGATATTGGCAAGGATGTTGAGAAAGGGGAACTCTTTTGTACTGTTAGTGGGAATGCAAACTGATGCAACCACTCTAGAGAACAGTATGGGGGTTCCTCAAAAAACTAAAAATAGAAGTACTCTACAACCCAGCAATTACACTACTAGGTATTTATCCAAAGGATACAAAACTATTGACTCAAAGGGGCACGTGCACCCCAATGTTTATAGCAGCACTATCAATAATAGCCTAATTATGGAAAGAGTCTAGATGTCCATTGACTGATGAATGGATAAAGAAGGTGTCACATGTGGTGTATGGGTATGGATGCATGTATATATATTACATATGTATGTATAAGTATTATATACATATATATGTATACACATACAATGGAATACTACTCAGTGATGAAAAAGAATGAAATCTTACCATTTGCAGCAATGTGGATAGAACTAGAGTTCTACTCTTATGCTAAGTGAAGAAATTCAGTAGGAGAAAGACAGATAATCCATGATTTCACTCATATTTGAATTTGAGAAACACCATAAATGAACATAGGGGAAAGGAAAGAAAAATAAGATAAAAACAGAGAGGAAGGCAAACCATAAGAGACTCTTAGAGAACAAACTGAGGGTTGTTGAAGGGGAGGTGTGTGGGAGATGGGTTAAATGGGTGATGGGCACTAAGGGGCATTCATATGTATGAGATGATTCACTGGGTTCTACTCCTGAAGCCAAGATTACACTATATACCAACTAGAATTTAAATTAAAAAATTTTTTTGATATCTTCCCCCAGCTACCTGTCATTTCTCATGCCTACTATAGAGCTTGTTTGTAGATGTGTAAATTTAGTAGCATGGCACCAGTTTCAAGAGTTCTACTTTTGGTGGGATAGCATCATTTAGGGATCCCTTCCTCTTAGAGTTTTTCATGGGTTGTGGGTGACTACTTACTACGTACTAATAAAAATAACAGTAGAGTCAGCAGCCTGTTGTTCTCAGGAGATGACTCCATTTGTACCTGTGGGGTCTACTTACTTCAGAAATATTGTCTAGAGAAGAACCAACCACTCATAGCAGAGCCATCCATAAGAAATGGAGACGGAGGGGCTTATCAGGGTAAGATTAGAGGGAAGAAAGAGGCAGTACCATTTGGGGCTTTAAACCAAGGAGACAGCCTAGCAAAACTAGAGGTGTTCTGGCAGCCAATATTTGAGGTGTCCTGAAATTATGCTCTTATACATTGAGCAATTAATCTTCTCTTTTCCTACTGTCTTTGAGGCAAATCACATTACTATCTACCTGTGCTCACCATTACTGATATGCTACTCAGTCTGTACTAGAGTGATTTGTTTTCCCCTATAAGGCTGCCTTTACTGTCCCTTATAAAGACATTTTATGTGTATTAACATCTGAGGACAGGGAATAGAAGCACTGGGCAGAGGGATTTGCTTGAGTTCCATACTGAATGTTGGACTGGGTCTTTTACTCTACATCCTCTCTATCCTGAAGGAGTTCAGAGGATGCCACTCCAAAATACACCTTGCTGGCCTGGCCTAGGATTCTTGTTTGAGCTGAAGGCAGTTGAGAAAAAACAGACACAAGATGAACTCTCTGCCCTCCTCCATCTGCCTTATCCTCCATCTTGCCATCACAAGTTCTGCCCTTGTGAAAGCGTCACCTTCACTCTCACTTCCCGTATAAGAAAGGGGGTAAGAGCCTTATCACTGGAAATGAGGTGATGTAAAAAAATATCAACACCAACTTTACTAACTGGCCCTTATCTTTTATCAGTTTCTGCATTTATTTGCCTTCCCATAATTTACCATTCCAGAGGCTCAGTCTTTGTCTTTTCACTTTTCTAAAAAGTTATTGACATTTGCTAAGATGCTCTATAAGCCCAAGTTCTAACCACCCCTTTGAGTTACTCATCACTGAGTGCTCCTGTGTATACGCACAGTGCACATGATAATAAACATGTTTGTTTATTTATTTTTCTTGTTAATATATCTTTTGCCACTCCACCTCATAGGGCCCAGCTGGAGAATGTAAGATGGGATATTTTCCCGCCCCTAAAACCCTATGTTCTATTTTTCATGCCATAATTTTAAAGATTTTTAGCTCATGTAATTTAGAGGGAAAACTTTTGATGCAAGAAAGAGAAATCCAAATTGACCTAGTATATGCAGGAAAAAAGTGAGTGCACACATACGTTGTGTGTGCATGCCTGTTAAATGTCATATACCTGAAGAATCCAGGAGTATCTGAGTTCAGTGGGACTAGAGTCACATACTCAAACAATGTTGATGAATCTATGTTTTCCTCAGTCCTGCTTTCTTTTTAGTTGTTTTTCTTAATCATATTGTTCTTAAGAGATGGTAAATATTCTCTTGACTTGCATTCTTCTAGATTAGCCAAATCAGTGGAAGGAGAGTAACAATTTCCCTGGAATTCTAGCATAAGTTCTTGGATTAATGTCTGTTAGCTCTGACTGGCCTGTCTTGATTCCTCTTCCATGCTGGAATCAGTTTCTGTGAAACATTCAGTGGACTATGCTAATTGGCCAGGTCTTGGCTATGTATCCACCCCTGGAAAATTGAAGATAGGGTAAATTTCACCTGAGTCATATGAAAGGAGATAAGTAGGAAATAAGAATATTCTTACCAGAAAAGGGAGAAACAGTGTTGGAAGACAAAACTTAAAACTATTCACAGCAGAAGGTATATTTAAGTCGCTTGGTTAAAAGTGAAATTTGAAGGTTTTATATTCTAATAAAGAGCCAAGAGAGGAGGAGAATTAGATCTACTTCTTTTTTTTCATTCACTTTATCAACCAGCCAGTACAGGAAGTATAAAAAAAAAAATGCAGTTCACAGGAGCAACATTCTTTATTTGACCTGATTTAGGAATCATAAAAGAATTTGCATAATAGGATTAACATTGCTTCTTATTAGTGCCACACAGGCTGAAGCTCTTCAGAATTTCTATTATAAACTTCTATTTTACTCTAATATCTATAGGGAAGGAAAACTTTTTGCGTTCTCCTTTCTAGATTTTTTGGCTGATCTAATAATTAAATTGACATGAGACAGATTAACAGGAGAAAAATTTAATTCCAAGTGCATGGGAGTTCATAAAAATATGAGACTCAAAGAAGTGGCCAGGAAAGGCACCTTTTACATCTTTTAAATTATTTGTGAAGAATTAACAAAGGGATTTGGATTTGGGGTAGCAAATCAATGAAAAAGTAATGAGATTTTTTTATGCAGCCATCTAAGGTCTGAATGTCCTATCTCTAGTAATAAGGATGCTTTCTATACCCCGGGTGCAAGGACAGTACCCTTCACGTAGGGAATTTATTTCCTGCTTTTAGGAGGCAAAGGAGGGTCAGAGTGTCCTTTTTGCACCAGCTGTTTAACTTTAATTCAAAATGATCAACCTGCCAATGTTGCATATTATGGGATGGCATATTGTGCTTCTCTTCATATCTAAACTTGTCGATTTGTCAATGAGATGTATATTGTCATATGCACAGTTCATCATGTCTTTCATTGTTTTAGGTCTGGTATAAGATTCTTCACTGCATTTTATAGGGAAAGGCAACTAGTTGTTTTTGAAAATGTGAAACAAAGTTTACCTTTATTTTGAGAAAATTTTACTGGCAATAAAAACTCTACAGAATTTTTCTGTGACAGAAGTTTTTACATTATTAAAAATTTTTAATGCTTTTTTCAAATTTATTTTTAAGAGAGAGAGGGAGACAGTGAGGAGGGGAGGGCCAGAGAGAGAGGGAGACACAGAATCTGAAGACAGGCTCCAGGCTCAGAGCTAGCTGTCAGCACAGAGCCTGACGTGGAGCTTGAACCTACAAACCGTGAGATCATGTCCTGAGCCAAAGTCAGACACTTAACCGACTGAGCCACCTAGTGCCCCAGAAGTCTTTACATTATTAAGTGTAGTATTAATAAAGTGGGCTCTGATCAAAACTGAATGAACTGGGTGACCTTCAGCAATTACTTAGCCTCATCTGTAAGATGGGATAAAATGAGAACCTTTCTCCTAGTGGTGAATGAGGATTAAGTAAGGAATGCATGTGAAGACTTTAAAACAGTGTTTGGCACATTGTTAGGATTCAATAGATATTAATTATTCTAGCCTTTTAGGTGGAGATGACCTGGATTGTTAATTCCTTTCATACTGCTCTTTGATAATTTTATGTTCAAATTAAATGTAGGAACTGCTGGTTTGAAATCTTTAAAACCATTCTAAAAATTTTATAACCATTTTTAAAAAACATTTTAAACTGTTTTAAAATAACTTTTTAAAGTTTATTTATTTATTTTAAGAGAGACAAAGAGAGTGAATGGGGGAGGGGCAGAGAGAAGAGGGAGAAAGAATCCCAAGCAGGCTCCACTGTCAATGCAGAGCCCAATGCGGGGCTCAAACTCCCAAACCATGAGATCATGACCTGAGCTAAAACCAAGAGTCAGATTCTTAACTGACTGAGCCACCCAGGCACCCCTCTTACCCCATTCTTTATAAAAAATTTCATGCTGGGATTAAGTTTTAAGTAAAGCAAATCCCAACTTCTAAATGGTTATAGTTGCCATGAAAAAGAGAAAAAGTAACTATAAAAATTGGTTTTAAAAAAGCAATTAATTCTTCATTATTGACACAAAAACCCTAGGTATTTAAATATGTAAGCAGTTGGAGAAAAAAATTAATAAATATATTTAAGATACAAAACATTCAATGGTATATATATTGTAAACTTCTCATGTAAATAATTACTCTCAAAGGGGAAGAGGTGGGAAAGGGGAGGGGAGAGACTGTAGCATGCCAGTTTGTTCCCTGGTGAAATACATGCTGCTCTGTTTTCTTCACCCAGATTCTTTTTTTTTTTTTTTAATAGTATCTATTGTCAAGTTAGCTAATGTACAGTGTATAGAATGTGTGCTTGGCTTCGAGAGTTTCATCCTCACATAAAACACCCAGTGCTCATCCCAACAAGTGCCCTCCTCAATGCCCATCACTCATTTCCCCTCCACCCTCCCCCATTACCCTGTTTATGCTCTGTATTTAAGAGTCTTATTTTCTGATCCCAGTTTTGTAACCTGATGACTTCTTTGTGTCTCCCTTTTCTACCTTCATGATGCTGAACTGCTTCTGAGTATGGTTTACTCGGATACAATACCTTGGGCATACACCCCAAAGTGGGTGTTTCAACCTAGGATCCAGTCCTGCTGAAACCAACATTTGGTCAGTTCAGAGAAGGAACAAACTCCTTTTCCAGTTCCTTAACTAAATTGAGCTTTCAATCTAAGAAAATGGTAGGCCTGGTATTTTCATTAGGAAATAATTTTATGTGACCAATAGAGCAGTGAAAAGATTGCAATTTAAGAATTCATCTGATATCAGCACAGCATCACATTTAATAGGACCATCCTTCAGTTGGTTGGTTTAGTCAAAATAGTTGAGCTGAGTGTTTAACCCAGTTGGCCCATGTGGTGTTTTTTTGTTTGTTTTTAAATTAAAAAAAATTTTTTTTTTTGAGAGAGAGACAGAGCTCAAGCAGGGGAGGGGCAGAGGGACAGAGAGAGAGAGAGGGAGACCTAAAATCTGAAGCAGGCTCCAGGTTCTGAGCTGTCAGCATGGAGCCTGACATGGGGTTTGAACTCACAAGTCTTGAGATCATGACTTGAGCTGAAGTCAGATGCTTAACCAACTGAGCCACCCAGGTGCACCATGTGGTGTTTGTGTATATCTGCCCCCCCCCCAAGATTTTATGCTTGAAGCTTATAGATTTTACCCAGAAGGAACATTTGATATGTTGGCATCAATGACCAGGTTACTACCAGATCTATATAAAAGTAGAGTACAACCCAAATAATTGGTTAAAATAAAATTACCAATGGGTCTCTAATATTTTAGGTGGAGGAGTGATTCATAATGTAGGGCAAAATTTAAAGAACCATTTAATGGGCCTCAGTTGTCATCTGTTCTTGCTTACTTTACCCTGATTTCCCCAAATTGGCTTTCAAAGGAAGCTTTTAAAAGTCATTTTTAAGGTTTTTTTTTAATGATAAAAATGATAAATGTGGAACACTATGAAGCTGTTAGAAGCAAGAGACAAGATTTGCACATAATATTATAGATAGGCCTTTTTTTTAAACATATGCAATTATTTTCCATCATTTACAATACAGTAGTTACAATGACACTCCAAACAGAAAAGCAAAGTAAAAAATCAGAACCCCAACTTCTGTTTCATGTAATTAGACTTATACAGAAATTAGAAGGTTAGGTACCA
>NC_043704.1:103948545-103981704 GCF_006229205.1 Suricata suricatta | reverse complement strand
TCATTCTGAAAATTTCCTGTTAGACCTATGAATGCAAACATATGGTATCTGTCCTTCTCTGCCTGACTTATTTCACTTAGCATGACACCCTCAAGGTCCATCCACTTTCCTACAAATGGCCATATTTCATTCTTTCTCATGGCAATGAGATAGATAGGTCTTAACAGAGTTCTGAATGAAAAACAGTAAAAATGAAATGAAAATAATATCACAATACTACTTATGTAATTAAAATATGCATATCAAAGCAGTAATGCATATTTTACTACTCAGAAGCATGGTTTCCTATGGGAAAGGAAGGGGAGTAAAAGTTTAAAAAGCAAGCAGTATGAAAGAGGCCTTATAAGGACAAATAATGGACTGATAAAAAATATTAAGTATCATAAATGTTAGAAGAAAGCCCACCTACCCAGTCAAAGGAGGGACAGGCGACTCAGAACACAGTGAAGCAAGACTTAATCAACATTCTTGCAAGAAGGGGTGTCTGACAGGGAGGCACCCCTGGGGCAGTTACAGCAGTTTGTGTCCCAGCATGCAAGTCCCTACCCTGGTTCCTCCCTGGCCGAGTCCAGAGGTTACAGCCTTACCCAGATGTCACCTATGCCCATGTAAGGCGAAAAGTAGTCTGATTGGAACAAATGTATATTCCCTGAGGTGATGCAGAGACTTTCAGTCACTCCCCACTTTGGTGCATGCTCCTTGCAAAGCCCCTGAAAATAAGCCCCTGAAATGGAGAGGGGAAATGGAACCACAGAGTGAAGTATCTAAGGTTTTGGGACTCCACTGTGGTTGAAGGGGTGGTGGATCATATGTATTTCTAATAGGTTGTAAACCTAATGTTAACTAGACAGCATAGTTTTTTATTTAGTATTTCTGAAAATGAATCATATCCCTTATAATAAATGCTTACTATAAAAGTAAATAGAAACATATTCACTAATTCTGTTCTACACAGAGAATTGGTATTGGCATTTTAATCTACCCATTGACAGCCTTTTTTAAATGTTTTTTTAAATTTATTTTTGAGAGACAGAGACAGCGCAAGCAAGGGAGGATCAGAGAGAGGAAGACATAGAATCTGAAGCAGGCTCTAGGCTCTGAGCTAGCTGTCAGCACAGAGCCTGATATGGGGCTTGAACCCATGAACCGTGAGATCATGACCTGAGCTGAAGTCAGATGCTTAACCGACTGAGCCACCCAGGCGCCCCATACAGCCTTTTTTTTTGAAAGACAAAATCTTTAAGGCTTTTTATATGTTTTTTCTGAAGGACAAAAAGGTATAGACTTGTTCATAGCAATTTGAAATCTGTGTTTTATTCTATTACTGTTTTCAGGTAACACATATAAGCTACTTTACTGTATTACCTGTCTCCACCCCTTCCTAATTTACTATTTCCCCCTTTCTGTCTTCCTGCAGAATATTGGAATTGAAATTTTCATGAGTGGTTGGAAATACAGTTTAGAACTCAAGGGAAGGGACTGGGTGATGATAATGATGTGAGTGGTATCAGCTTTTAAATGCCATTCATTTGTCAGATAAAGGTCACTCATATGTGGAATTTAAGAAACAAAACAAAACCCCAAAGAAAACGAGGCAACAAAAAAACCAGACTCCTAAATACAGGTAACAACTGACAGTTGCCAGAGGTGAGGTAGGTGGGAGGATGGGTGAAATAGATAAAGGTGATTTAGAAGTACAGACTTCCAGTGATAAGGTAAATAAGTCACGGAGATGGAAAGTACAGCATATGGAATATAGACAAGAATGATGTTATTTGGTAACAGATGGTGACTACACTTACCCTGGTGAACACTGAGTAATGGATAGAATCAAACTAATGTGTAACATTAATTTCAGGTATACAACATAGCGATTTGGCAAATTTACATATTATGCTAAGTTCACCATAAATGGAGCTAGGATCTGTCACCATACATTGCTATGACAATATCATTATGAATTATTCATTCCATAACTGGAAGCCTGTATCCTATTCCCTTTTACTCATTTTGCATGTACACACACACACACTCACACACACACACACACACACACACACACACATACCACTCTTTTATTTATTCATCTATTGATGGACTTAGGCTCTTTTCATATCTTGGCTATTGTAAGCAATGCTGCCATAAGCATAGGGGTGCATATTTCTTTTGAATTAGAGCATTTTCATTTTCTTTGGGTAAATACCCAGTAGTGGAATTACCGGATCATGTAGCATTTCTCTTTTTAAATATTGAGGAACCTCATGCTCTTGTCTACAGCAACTGCACTAATCTAAATTGCCACAACAGTGTTCAAAGGTTTCTTTTTCCCTACATCCTCGCCAACACTTGTTACTTCCTGTGCTTTTGATTTTACCCACAGACAGGTGTGAGGTGATATCATTGTGGTTTTGAGTTGCATTTTCTTGATGATTAGTGATGTTGAGCATCTTTTTCATGTATCTGTTGGCTGTCTATATGGCTTCTTTAGAAAAATGTGTATTCAATTCCTCTGCCCATTTTTAACTGGATTTTTTCTTTTTCTTTCCTTTTTTTTGGTGTCAAGTTGTGTAAGTTCTTTGTATATTTTGAGTATTAACCCCTTATCAGATATATTATTTATAAACATCTTCTCTCAGTAGGTTGTTCTTGTTTGTTGATGGATTCCTTCACTGTGCAAAAGCTTTTTATTTTGAAATGTTCCCAATAGTTAATTTTTGCTTTGGTTTCTCTTGCCTTGGGAGGCATATCTAGAAAAATGTTGCTACAGTGGATGTCAGAGAGATTACTCCTGTGTTCTCTTCTAGGAATTTTATGTTCAGTTCTAATATTTAAGTATTTAATCCATTTTGAGTTTATTTTAGTGTAGAGTGTTAAAAAGTGGTTCAGTTTCATTCTTTTACTTGTAGCTGTACAGTTTTCCTAATAGCATTTATTAAAAAGATTGATCTTTATCTATTTTATATTCTTTCTTCCTTTGTCGTAGATTAATTGACCATATAATTGTGGGTGTATTTCTTGGCTGTTTATTCTGTTCCATTGATCTATGTATCTGATTTTGTGCTGGTACCATACTGTTTTGAATTACTTAGTTTTGTATTTTATCTTGAAATCTGGGATTGTGATGCCTCCAACTTTGTTTTTCTTTCTCAAGATTGCTTTGAATATTTCAGATCTCTTGTAGTCCCATATAAGTTTTAGTGTTATTTGTTATAATTTTGTGAAAAATGCTATTAGTATTTTCATAGGGATTGCATGAAATCTGTAGATTGCTTTGGGTAATATGGACATTTTAACAGTACTAATTCTTCCAGTCCATGAGCATGGAATATCTTTTCGTTTGTTTGTGTCATCTTTAATTACTTCTATCAGTGTTCAATGGTTGTCAGAGTACTGGTCTTTCATTTCTTTGGTTAAGTTTATTCCTAGGTACTTTATTCTTTTCAGTGAAATTTTAAATGATGTTTTAAAGTTATTGTTCTTCTCCTTCATTATTACTGTATAGAAATGCTACTGATCTATGGTATAATTTTGTATCTTGCCACTTTACTGAATTTGTTCATTACTTCTGGTAGTTTTTTTGGTGGAGTCTTTAGTGTTGTGTTGTCTGCAATTAGTGACAATTTAACTTCTTCTTTACCAATATGGATGCCTCATTTCTTTTTCTGGTCTGCTGTGCCTGGGACTTCCAATACTATGTTGAATAAAAGTGGCCAGGAGGGACTTCCTTGTCTTGTTCATGACTTTGTCTCATTTTCTCCTCCATTGAGTGATACTTACCTGTGAGTTTTTCATATATAGGCTTTATTATGTTGATGTATGTTCCTACTAAGCCTAGTTAATTGAGAGTTTTTATTATAAATAGATGCTGAATTTTGTCAAATGCTTTTTCTGTTTATTCTAGCTTTCTCATTTTGTTGGTATATAATTTTTCATAGTGTTATCCTATAATCGTTTGTATTTCTGTGGTGTCAGTTATTCTCTTATTTATGATTTTACTTGAGTTTTCTTCTCTTTTTTTCTTTGATGAGTCTGGCTATAGATTTAGGAATTTAGTTTACTTTTTTAAAGAACCACATTTTGGTATCATTGATTTTTTTTTTTTCTGTTGGCTTCTGTTTTTAGACTTTATGTCATTTATTTCTGCTCTGGTCTTTATTATTCCTTCTTTCTGTTCATCTTGGGCTTTGTTTTTTCTTCTTCTAGGTTCTTTAGGGATAAGGTTAGATTATTTGAGCTTTTTATTTATTTATTTTTTTAGGTAGGCCTATATTGCTATATATTTTCCTCTAGAACTGCTTTTGCTACTTCCCAAAGATTTTGGACCATTGCATTTTCATTTTTATTTGTCTTTATGTACTTTTTAATTTCTTTTTTGATTGCTTAACTGGTCCATTGCTTGTTTAGTATTATTTGTTTAGCCTCCAGGTGTTTGTGTTTTTTCCAGTTTTTTTTTTCTTGTGACTGATTTTTAGTTTTATACAATTGGAGTCAGAAAAGATATATGGTAGATTTCAGTTTTCTTAAATTAAGGCTCGCTTTGTGGCCTAACATGTGATCTATTCTGGAGAATGTTCATGTGCACTTGAAAAGGATGTGTATCTTGTTTTTTTTTTTTTAATAGTTTATTGTCAAATTGGTTTCCATATAACACTCAGTGCTCTTCCCCACAAGTGCTTTCTTCCATCACCACTACCTCTTCCCGCCCCCCATCCCCCCACCGCTTCAACCCTTGGCTAGTTTTCAGCCTTCAGTAGTCTCTCAGGTTTTGTGTCCCTCTCTCTCCCCCCCAACTCTCTTTCCCCCTTCCCTTCTCCCTTCCCCTCCCCCTGGTCCTCCATTAGGTTTCTCCTGTTCTCCTGTTAGACCTATGAGTGCAAACATATGGTATCTGTCCTTCTCTGCCTGACTTATTTCACTTAGCATGACACCCTCGAGGTCCATCCACTTTCCTACAAATGGCCATATTTCATTCTTTCTCATTGCCCTGCAGTACTCCATTGTGTATATATACCACATCTTCTTGATCCATTCATCAGGTGATGGACAATTAGGCTCTTTCCATGATTTGGCTATTGTTGACATTGCTGCTGTGAACATTGGGGTACATGTGCCCCTATGCATCAGCACTTCTGTATCCCTTGGGTAAATCCCTAGCAGTGCTATTGCTGGGTCATTGGGGAGTTCTACTGATAGTTTTTTGAGGAACCTCCACACTGTTTTCCAGAGTGGCTTCACCAGTTTACATTCCCACCAACAGTGTAGGAGGGTGACCGTCTCTCCACACCCTCGCCAGCATCTATAGTCTTGAGTTTTTTGATGTAATGTTCTATATGTTTGTTAGGTCCATCTGGTCCAATGTGTCATTCAAAGACAGTATTCAAGGAGACTGTTAATTTTCTTCCTGGATGATCTATCCATTGAGGTAAGTGGTGTATTAAAGTCCCTATTATTATTGTATTGCCATCAATTGCTCCATTGTTGGGTGAATGGATATTTATAGTTGTTACCTCCTCTTTTTTAATTAATCCCTTTCTCATTATGTAATTCCCTTCTTTGTCTCTTTTTATAGCCTTTTTTTAAGTATATTTTGCCATTTTTTCCCTACTTCCATTTACATGGTATGTGTTTTTTCCATTCCATCTTTAGTCTGTATGTACCTTTGGGGGTGAATTTAGTCTCTTGTAGGCAGCAGATAGAGAGGTCTTCTTTTTTCTTTAATCCATTCTGCTACCTTGTCTCTATTGATTTAAGCATTTAGTCCATTTATATTTTGTCGTAACCGTGGGCCGGGGCGGCCCCCCCCCCCCCCCCCCCCCCCCAGCTGGGCAGACGGAGAATCGGTGAATCGGTGAATCGTAGCGGGTCCTTCTCCTGAGGGAGGGAGAGGAGGAAAAGGGGGCAGGAGAGGGAGACACAGAGACACAGATAAAGACAGAACTCACGGTTTTCCGATCAGACAAAAGAGAGAGCTTTATTCAGAAAACTGTCTTTTATATAGGTTTCAAGGTGGGAAAACAAAGCAGCTGACCAAGGTCAGTTACCAGGTAAACAGAGTCAAATGAATATCAAAAGAAACGCCCAGATTTGCCTCAGCAATGCTGGGAAGGGGGGAATTAGCACTGAATAAGCCAAAATACGGTTTTGATCTTTTGTGCACCTTGGCCACTCAGGTCTGGCCCAGCATGACAGAAGCCAAAGTTATTTTGACCAGGAAATGGCAGTCTCCAGCCTCTAGAATGCAAATCTTGTTTGCTGGTTCACTCTCTGGAGAGTGATAATCCTTGTCTGAGGCAGACAGAAAACTTGGCGGCCCCGACAATATTTAAAGTAATTTTGAGAGGTATATAGTTATTGCCATTTTGTTATTTGTTTTCTGCTTGTTTTATAGTTCTTTTCATTTCTTCGTTTCTTGCTCTTTGTGATTTGTGAGTTTCTGTCATGCTATGTTTGGATTTATTTCTTTTTATTTATTTATTTTTTTGTGTATCTATTTCAGGTTTTGGGTTTTTAGTTACCAGGAGATTTATCTATAACACTCTAAGAGTAAATAGCTGTATTATTTTTATGATCATTTAAGTTTAAACACATTCTAAAAAAAAAGAAAAAGAAAAAACATTTATTTAATTAGTTATAACTTTTTTCTTTTTCTTTTTCTCTTCTTTTTTTGCTCCCTCCCCCATGTTTATGTATATACTATCATATTTTACATCTTTTTATTTGTCATTTTCTTATGTCTAATTATGGCCATTTCTTTTCCACTTAAAGAAGTCCCTTTAACATTTCTTGTAAAGCTGATTTAGTGGTGATAAATTCCTTTATCTTTTGTTTGTCTGGGAAACTCTTTATCTTTCCGTCAATCTGAATAATAGCCTTGCTGAGTAGAATATTCTTGGTTGTATGTTTTTTCCTTTCAGGACTTTGAACATCTCATGCCACACCTTCTGGTCCACAAAGTTTCTGCTGAAAATTGCTGATTGCCTTATAGTTTTCCCCCTGTGGGTAACTTTTGCTTCTCTCTTGCTGCTTTTAAAGTTCTCTTTTTATCTTTAACTTTTGGCATTTTAATAATTCTGTATATTGGTGTGGACCTCCTTGAATTCATCTAGTTTGGAACTCTCTGTGCTTCTTGGACCTGAATGTCTATCTCCTTCCCTATTATTTCTTTAAATAAGTTTTCTGATCCCCATCTGTATTCTTCTAAGACCCCTATAATTCAGATATTTGGTGCTTAATGTTGTCTAAGAGATCCCTTAATCTATCCTCATTTAAAAAATTCTTTTCTCCTTTTGGTGTTCAGCTTTGATGCTTTACATTATGTGGTCTTCCAGATTGGTGATCTGGTCTTCTGCATCTATTCTACTGTTGCTTCCTCTAGTGTGTTTTTGATTTTTGTTATTGTGTTCTTTAATTGTTTTTTTTAAAGTTTATTTATTTGTTTTGAGAGAGACAGTGTGAGCAGGAAAGGGGCAGGGAGAGGGGAGAGAGAGAGAGTCCCAAGCAGACTCTGTACTTCCAGTACAAAGCCAGACATGGAGGCTCAAACTCACAAAACTGTGAGATCATGACCTGAGCTGAAACCAGAAGTCAAATGCTTAACAACTGAGCCACCCAGGCACCCCACTGATTGGTTCTTTTTTATGTTTTCTGTCTTTTAAATGAAGGGCTCATTGAGTTCTTCCTCTCTTCTCTCTAGCCTGGTGAGTATCTTTATGATCATTACTTTAAATTCATTATGAGGCATATTGCTTATCTATTTCATTTAGTTCTTTTTCTGAGGTATTTTCATTTCTTGGGAACCTATTCCTCTGTGTCCTCATTTTGCTTTACTTTCTGTTTTTGTATGGATTAGGCAGAACAGTTGCTTCTCCTAAACCTGAAGGAATGGTCTTGGGTATGGTCATCCTCTATGTAGACTATATGGTTGGTGACTTTTTGCTGGCTGCCTGGAGCTGTGACTGATATGAACTGGGAGTCTTGAGGCTTTCCATGTAGCTGGTATCCTATTAGGACAGCTAAAGCTGAAATGGATACAGGCTGGTATATCCTGGGGTTCTATGCACTGAGGGTACTCTAGCAGTACAGCTAATATGAATATGCACTAAAGGTACCCTGGCAAGACAGATAAAGCAGAAATTGGTGCAGACTCAGGTGTCCTTGGGCACTCTGTGCAAGGAGTTCCTTCGTGGGGAAGCTGGAGGTGATGTGATGTATAGGCCAAGAGGACCGTGAGCCTTCTGTGCAGAGGGTGTCCAGACAGGATAGCTGAAACTAAAGTAGATACATGCCAGTATAACCTGGGGCACTGTACAAAGAGGCCATCTTGGCAGACTAGCTGAAGTTGAAGTGTATATAAATCAGGGTATTTCAGGACTCTCTACACAGAGGGTGCCCTGAAGGGGCAGCTGGCACAGAAGTGGGGTTCAGGGTAAGAGGTCTTGAGATGCTTTAGGCAGGGTGCTCCCTGGCAAGATAGCTAAAACTAAATGGGCATGGACTGGTGTGGTCCTTGGGATCTCTGCACAAAATGTGCCCTGCAGGATAGCTGAGGCTGAAGTGATTATAAGCCAGGTTGTCCTGGGGCTCTCCACACAGAGCACATCCTGGTGGGACAGCTGAAGCTGAATGGGCTGCAGTCTAGGGTGTCTAAGTATTCATTGCAGGTGGAACCTAGCCAGTGCTGGGGAGAGTGTTCTGGGGTGCTCCACACAGGTGGTGCCCTGATGCTGTGTCTGAAACTGATGCAGTACACAGTTCTTTGATTCTTGGGGTGCTCCACACAGGGGGCACTCTGTCAGGGTGGATAGATCTGAAGCAGATGTCAAACCACGAGTTTCTGGAGTGCTCTGCACTGCAGGTGCCCTAGCAAGCCACCTGAAAGCCAAAGTAGTGTGTGCCTAGAGTGTTCTGGGGGTGCTTTGCCACTATGTTACCTTGGCATGGAGGCTGGGGGGGGTAGTGAGCAGTGACCAGTGGTGTCCTGGTGTGTATCACTCTCTGGTCATCTTGATGGGGTAGCTGCCGCTGGTGTGGGCTAGGGACACAGGGCTCACTGAGTCAGCAGGCCAGTTAGAACTTTCAAGATGGAGGGCGAGTGTAGACCATGCACGTCAGCCCTGCCATCCTGAGAGTGTTCCAGCAGCTCCCCTTATTGTTTGGTGTGGTTCTTGGGATCTTTTACATGAGTTGCTCTTTTAAACTGTGGCTTTTTGATGAAAAAAAAAAGCCTAAAAGAAGAAAAAAAGTAAAGAGAAAAAAGAGAGTAGAGGAAAGAAAAAAGGAAGGAAGAAAGAAGAGGGGGGAAAATCCAAGGCTTATTTTCTGTGTTCCAGAGCAACTGGAGCTGGTGTGAGCTTGGGAACCTGGGACCTGCTAAGGCTGCAAGCTGATTATTGACACCCAACCCTGCTCCCATCTGCTTTTAAAGTATAGAGGAAACAGAAACCATGTCATTCTTCAACCTTTCTGGCACAGAAAGCATTCCTATAGTACACTGGCCCTTTTAAACTACATCTTTCTGTGCCTCAGTGCAACCACAGCTGGCGTGGGCTTGTGGACCAGAGTTTGCTGAGGCATCAAGCCACTCATGATGTCCAAACCCTGTTCTAGTCTGGGCTTTTAAGGTAAAGGAGGAATGTAAACTGGGTTCTCCAGTCCTTCTGACCTGGAGAGGGTTCTGCTGCTCCTCCTATTGCCCCTGCTGTTTGGTGGGATTCTAGTGTGGTCCCTTTTATGTTCTAGTTGCTCTTTAAACTGTGGCCCTTTGGGGCGCCTGGGTGGCTCAGTCGGTTGAGCGTTTGACTTTGGCTTGGGTCATGATCTCATAGTTCGTGGGTTTGAGCCCCTTCTCCGGCTCTGCTGACAGCTCAGAGCCTGGAGCCTGCTTCCAATTCTGTGTGTCCCTCTCTGCCCCTACCCTGCTCATGATCTGTCTCTCTCTGTCTCTCAAAAATAAATGTTAAAAAAAACTGGCTTTTTTTCTGCACCCAAGGACAGAAGAATCTATTTCTGGTCCCTCAGTGTTGTCCTTCCCCATTGTAGATTGCAGCATTGAGGGGTGGGAGTTCCCTTTGTTACCATGTCTTTGTCTCACTTGCTGTTCTCTTCTGCCCATTCTCTCTGTCTTTGGTTGTGCAGAAGTTGATCAGTCAGCCTTAAGTGCTTATTCAGAAATTGTTCTATATATGGGTATAATTTGGTGTGCTCCAGGGAGGGGGTGAGTTCAGAGTCTTTCCACATTGCCATCTTCGACCAGATGTATGTTTGAAACTAATATAACAGTGTATGTTAGTTATACTTTAATAATAGTAAAACCTTTGGGCACCTGGCTCAGTTGGTGGAGCATGAAACTCTTGAACTTGGGGTTATGAGTTAAGTCCCACGTTGCGTGTGGAGATTACTTAAAAATAAAATCTTAAAAATTTCTTTTCCTAATTCCATATATTAAAAAATGAAGGCCCTTCATTTAGCACATAGTTATTAACCACTGAATTTCTTAATTGAAACAGTTCTACAGTTAGTTATTGAGGGCCAACTCTGTGCCAAGCATTGACCTAGTAAAGGAAAATCGGACAGGATTAATAATCCTGTAATTGGTTGATTCTTTCTAAGTATTTACTGTGTGATTGACAGGTATATATCCCCTTAACTTGCAATTTTTAAAGGTAATGTATTTGAGAATAAAGTAAATATAAAACAAGTCTTTTGCCAGGAGGGCATCTTTTCTGGTGCAGGAGTTACCTTCTGAAACCTAAGACACTTCAGTCTACAGGTGGGCCACAAGAATTCCCTTAAGAAGCCTATGTAGACATTGCTGCTATGAGCCCCAATGTACCCCAATGTTCATAGCAGCAATGTCAGCAATAGCCAAATCATGGAAAGAGCCTAAATGTCCATCACCTGATGAGTGGATCAAGAAGATGTGGTATATATTCATGATGGAGTACTACATGGCAATGAGAAAGAATGACATATGGCCATTTGTAGGAAAGTGGATGGACCTTGAGGGTGTCATGCTAAGTGAAATAAGCCAGGCAGAGAAGGACAGAAACCATATGTTTGCACTCATAGGTCTAACAGGAGAACAGGAGAAACCTAATGGAGGACCAGGGGGAGGGAAAGAGAGAAACAGAGTTGGGGAGAGAGAGGGATGCAAAACTTGAGAGACTATTGAATGCTGAAAATGAACTGAGGGTTGAAAGGAAAGGGGGAGGAGAGAAAAGAGGTGGAGGTGATGGAGGAGGGCACTTGTGGGGAAGAGCACTGGGTGTTGTATGGAAATCAATTTGACAATAAAATATTAAAAAAAAATAAACATAAAAAACCCCAAAAACAAATAAAAAAAGAAGCCTATGTAGACTTTTAGCTTTGCTCAAACTATGAAGATAACTTTATGTGAGAAAAAATTGCCCTGTATATAAGATTGTGAGAGAATGTTTAAAACTAGTTAAGGACATATTTATGTGTCCTTTCATTATTTTTTTACTGTGTCAAAATATGTGTAACATAAAAATTATTATTTTAACCATATTCAGGTGTACAGTTCAGTAGCATTAAGTGCATTGATATTGTTGCCCATCCATAATCATTAGGATCATCCTCCATGTCTGGAACTTTTTCATCTTTCCAAATACATTTCAGATTCATTAAATAGAAATTTCCATTTTTCCCTCCCTCTAATCTCTGGCAATCATTATGCTGTTTTTGTCTTTATGACTTTGGTTATCCCAGTGCTATAGACTGAAGTTTTTGTCTCTCCAAAATTCATATATTGAGACCTAATCCCCATTGTGATGCTATTTAGAAGTGGGGGCTTTGGGAGGTGAATTAGATCAAGAAAGTGGAACCTTCATGAATGGGATTGGTGCCCTTATAAAAGAGACCCCAGAGAAGGAGCCCTGGGAGGAAATGATAAAAAGACAGTTGTCTGTGAACCAGGAAGTGGGACCTCACCAGTTGCCAGATTTGCTAGTGCCTTGATCTTGGACTGTCTAGGCTCCAGAGCTGTGAAAAATAAATATTTGTTGTTTATAAGTGACCTAGTCTGTGGTATTTTGTTACAGTAGCCTGAATGGACTAAGGTAACTAGGTACTTCATATAAATGGGATCATTCAATATTTGTCTCTGTGACTGGTTTATTTCACTTAGCAAATGTCTTCAAGGTTCATTCATGTTTAGCATGTGTCAGGATTTCCTTTCTTTTTAGAGTCAGATAACATTTCATTGTATGTATATACATTTTATTTATTCATTCATTTATTGATGGGATAGACATTTAGTTGCTTCCACCTTTTTACTATTGTGAATAATGTTGCTATGAACATAGGTGTTCAAATATCTGTTTGAATGCCTGCTTTCTGTTCTTTTGGGTAAATACCCAGAAGTGGAATTGCTGGATCATATGGTAATTCTGTGTTTAATTTTTTGAGAAACCGCCATACCATTTTTCACAATGGCTGTATCATTTTACATTCCCATTACCAATACACAAGCATTCTAATTTCTCCTTGCCAACACTTGTTACTATTATTTTTTAATTTTAATTTTTTGTTATTTTTGATAATAGCTATTTTAATGAGTGTGCAGTAGTATCTATTTGTGGTTTTGATTTTCCTAATGGCATTGAACATCTTTTTGTGTGCTTATTGGCCATTTGTATATTTCTTTTGGAGACACATATATTCAAAATTTATGTTCAGTTTTAAATTTAGGTTGTTTCATTTTTTTGTTGTTGAGTAGTAGAAGTTTTTTACTTATTCTAGATATGAATCTCTTATAAGATATGATTTGAATATATTTTCTTGCATCCTGTGGGTTGCCTTTTCATTTGCACATCTTTCAAGTATATTTAATACAGCTGAGATGCTGTATTATTTACATGGAAGTATTCAACATTAATAGAGACAAAGAGGCAGGAGAAAAGAAGATTTTGCCTTGCAAGTTCTCATAATCAAGTTGGGGGTGGAAATAATTCACTTGATTTCTCATCTAATCCAAGTATTTGTGGGTACTGCATGGATGACCTATTAGGAAGATGAGACCTAATTTACTTTACTACATTGAATATGTTTTCCTGGATGTCTTGCAAGTATGTCATAATCTTGTTCTGGCCAGTCCATATATTTTTTAAAAAATGTGTGAATTTTATTTTACCAAAAAGTATAAAGATTCACCTTTTCATCAAATTCTGACTGAATTTATTTTCTTTAAAAAATCACTGAACTTTAACTTTCAAGGTCATTTTTGTACCAAGATGATGCTTAGATAATACAGAATAAATAAAAGGAAATAATTTTCAGTTTGCTTTGTCACTGTCATATTCTAAAAGTTTGATTGAATGTGAAACATTATTCATACATGATATTTAGTATTTCAGCAAGGAGGTTAGTATAAATTTCCTACAACTTCAAGTGATCGCTTTTAATATTCTAGAGATATTTTGATAGAGTAAATATTTCACTATTTTAAAAGCTGGCAAGAGCTGTTGATCATAAAGAAAACAACATATGTAACTCCATTCTAAAGCTAGACTTAATTTTTAATCTTATCTTTAATTTATTTTATTCACTGAACATTCATTCTGCTCATCCATTTAATAATTGATTTTGGATAGCATTATTCTTCCAAAGAGACCAAAACAAAGCAGATAAGTCAGAGTTTTCGAATGCATAAGTGCTTTCCTATGAATATATTAGATGTTCAGAATCTATATAAATACTTTCTATAAGACTGCTTATTATTCATAGATATAAAAATGATGACTAACAGTTATGTGTTTTTTATAGTTTATAAAGTACTTTTACATATATTATCTCATTTTATCCTCATAGAAGATTTGTCAAATAGGTGTTATTGTCAGCATTTCTACATTATAAGTGAGGAAATAAAGGCAGGGGGAATTTAAACACCTTGCTCAAGGTTACTGGACAAGAGCTTGGCTCTAGCCCAAGCCTGCTAAATACAGATTGTGTTCCCTTTCCATCAGTTGCCACATCTTCTCTCATCTCTTTTGGTACATGAGTTTGCTTTTCTTTAAAGTTTTCAGGAGCCACTACTGAAATCACTTCTGAGAGCCTTCAGTGATGTCTCATATGAAGAAGTTGACCCATGTTATTCATAGAAGAAATTTGGTTCTTATTGTAGAAGGAATGAAATCTTAATTCACCAGCTGAATTACTTAATTTCTAGTTCATAGTCACACACTGCCTAATGTTTTCTAATGGGTAAAATTCAATCAATCAGGATAATATATTCCTTTGTTTTCTCAGTCATTTCAAGATTTTTCTTCCACCATCATCCTTCTTAACGAAACCTGCTTCTAATTCCCAGAGACTTCCCACAGACTTTGCAGAGTTAGGGTATCTAGGGCAAGTGAGAGAAGCATTAGATATATGTCCAGGTTGGCATCGGCTAAACAGTACATTGGCCCATCTGATCCCTGAGTTTCATCTCTTTCTGCCAGCATCTGCTGAAATGTCTGAGTTCCCAACTGGCCTCTGGTAATCAGCCTCCTTTGGCTTCTCCTGTGATGTTCTTCCTGGTCTTAAAAAAAAGCTCTTCACATCTGCTTGCCTTCAGCGCTGTATCTTCCTGGCTCTTGGCCATAATGGGCAAAGGTCTTCTCCTTAGATCTTGCTTAAAGGCTGTGAACCCCTGTGTACTTTCTGTAGACACGGCTGTGAAACTGTTCACCAGTTCTGCAATGCAAGGGAGCTTCTCTGCAAGGCTTGCCCATTTCTAAGCTGTGTTTGGAAAAAGTATTGCCTTACCTATTATTTCCTCTACTCTTTCCACTATAGGCCGTGTCTGGGGTGGGGTGGGCAGTGTTTCCAAGGAACACTCACCATTAGCCATATATCTTGCATCCCTAAGGCTCTCTATTCCATTCTCCATTCCAAGGATTTATTTTTTCATATATGATTTCCTTGGATGTTTAACTCTATTTATTTATTTATTTTTAGTGTTTATTTAATTTTGAGAGAGAGAGAGAGTATGATCTGGGGAGGGTCAGAGAGAGAATGGAAAACAGAGAAGCTAAGCAGGCTCTGAGCTGTCAGTGCGAAGCCTGAGGTAGGGCTTGAACCTACAAACTGTGAGACCATGACCTGAGCTGAAGTTCACTGAGCTACCAAGGCACTCCTTTTTACCTCAGTTTAATTGTTACTTAAGTATTAATTATCCACTACTGATTTACTAAATTACTTAATGAATACTTTTCTTTTATTCTCATGACCTCTTCCTTCTTTCTCCTTACATATGGACAACCATTTTACCCTATTTAATGTGTAAGGTTTTGTATGTCTATCTTCTTAAATATGCATAATGTTTTAAGTGCATTCATTTAATTTACATGAATTAACGTTATATAATAGTACATAGTAATAACAATAGCATTACAACCAGTATTATTAAAATATTACCCTTATCTGTTTTGTCCTCATAGTAGGCAGGTACTGATGGTGGATTGGCACAGAAAGCACACTGTTTCATTTGTGTGTGTGTGTGAATATTGGAAATATTTTCACTTATTTGGATAATGTATTCATTTTTAAATAGATGTTGAGGCCTTCACATTAGCTGGACAATGGTGGAAAAACAAATGCAGCCAACTTTCAACAGCTTCCAGTCTCGAGGGCTTCATTGCAAGTGAGTGTCCTGTTGAACCTTTGTGAGGAAAGCTGCATGGCCTGTCTTTGATCTCATTTCCAGAGGTGAGAGAGAAGCCAGGAAAGCGGTGATTAGTTAGGCTGAGATGCAATGTCTGCAGCCCCTCTCACTGCAGAGCCCTGGTGAGTGGGTTGGTGTCAGAGCTGCTGCTACTGCCAGGTAAGGAAACCAACTAGTCCTGGAACGACTTAGTCCTGGCTTACATGAAAGAAAAGTATTCCAGGAATCAGCAAGAAATCTACAAAGGCATATTGTAGATAAAATTTTCACTACACTCAAGCTTTATAAATGCTAACCCTGAACTTGAAATCCATGTGCTTCTAGGGTTGAATGTATTCTTTTTCTGCTGCTCTGAATGACACTCCAAGGGCAAAAGTGAGTGTGGGGTTATTTAAGTGTTATGATGATTAACCATTTTAGCTTCATTTTCTGGCTGCCAGTACAGTGGGGATCAACATATGGCTTTTCTGTCTCTGTTAACGTTAACCTTCAGCACAAGGATGGCCAGGCCAGAGAGTCAGAGAGGACAAATTCCTGTAAAATCCAAACATGTACATATGCACAGCCTAATAAGACAGAGGCTTGGGATTGGAAGAGGGTCCGTATGGGGTGAGGGTGATGAAGAGGTGGTGAAGAGAGGCAAGAATTGCTATCATTTCATCTGAAGTCAATCTGGCTTCAGCTCTCTGGTCTCGGAAGGGATTCTTTTTCATTATTTCTTATCCTTGCTTGGGTACTACCATGCCACCTGACTCTCTGTGCCCCTCCCAGAATTTTATGTACCTGCATTCAGGAAGCATTTATAAACACATGTAGACCATGTCTTATAAAATATCATAGTATTCTTTTTCTCCTTCTAGGAGGTTTTACATTGTTATCATAGGAAATGAGGATGCAGAGATCTTGGTCTATGGTGATTTGATTTGCATAAAACTCCATCACTTAGACATTTCTGAGATATTATGCTCTGGTAAAAAAGAGTAGTCTCTATTTGGGAGTGCAGGGTGGTTCCTGTAATATGTTTCTAGATTTCTTGAGAAATCCAATTGCGAGGCCATCTGGTTCAGGGGTTTATGTCCTTGTCTTGAGATAATTGCATTATCTATACATCAGCAGCGATATCCTCCTTGGCTAACTGAGTCATCTCACAATTTCTGAAAATATTTTGATTTGATCTTTACTTTCAATTAAAGGAATGGAGCAATGTAACCCTATCAAAGAATGTTCACAAACGAGATTGAATATAGTATTTTTCTTGCTTAACTTTTTAAGTGGAGCTAAGGTGGATTTCTTTTGTTTTTGTTGTTCCTTCCCTTACCCAATTGTATCCTGCAGAAAATTTTACTAGGGCATAGCAGAAATGCAAACTGGCAAATATTGACCATAGGTAAAATGATTAATAAAAAAAAATATATAGACGAGTGTGGTGATAGGGAAAGGCTAGAAGAATGTAAGGCTTTGCAATTCAGGCATTTAGTGAACTGTGACTAAAAGAAAAGAGACAAATGTATGTATGTATGCTGAGATGACAGAGTGAATCAGAGTGGACAGACCTGGATAAAGGAGAAGAAATGCGGAGGGTTAGGTGAAAAAGTAAAAGACAAGAAGCAGAGTGAAAATTAGGAGAGGTTAATATTAGGAGAGAAGCTTGAGACTAAAACATAAGGGAAAAATACCCTACAATGATTATAATGAAAATTTCAGTTCAGTGTTTGTGATTAAAAACATTAACTTAACAAAAAGGGATGAAAAAGGAATGAGCTCAAGAACGAAATCAACTAGAGGAGAATAAGTCACCATAGTGATAGTCTAGTTATTTACTTTTTATGGAAACACTGCTGTGGGCCTGGTTGATGTGAAAACTAGTGACCTAGAGTCTAATGCCATTGTATCCAATTAGCCGTTTTTTAGTCATCTTAAAGAAAACCTGAAGTGCAAATGAACATGATCCGGAATAGCCTGGGACTATGAACTGAATGGGAAACTGAATGAGAAACCTGACCTGTTGAAATCAGGTACCTCATCTGTTTTTCTTAAGAGGTTTCAAATTTGGCACGACAAATGTGAGTGTTGTCTGGGTAAGTTGTTTTGATAATGGTTTTGATTCTGTTCTCCCACAGTTTCAGAGAGTTTTACTTCTCACTCCTCCTCTGCTATCCTTCAGTGTGACTTTTAGGTTTTGCAAATGTTATCCATAAATATAAGAGGTTTAGTACTTCCTTTTCTAGGATTTTATGTACTGACAAACTAGCACATCCAGGTGAGCACATTATGTCTAACTTTGCAGCATTACCTGTAATCGCAAAAGAAACATGTAAATGTCCATCCATCTGAGTAAAAGGGTAATATTGAGAAAACTATTACTGTGTTTTTCCTCTTTCTTCTTTTTGAGCCCATGAGTATCTGCAGTTAGTCTGAGAAGCATATCATCCTGGGAAGGGAGAATAATCAGTTTCTGACAGCAAAGTAGGATCATACAGCAAGGTGATGGTCTGGCAATCCAGGCAATTTTCTTAAGAGAGGATTTTGCAAATATCACTATTTCTCTCCTTTGTCAAAGGAAGCAACCAGAGATGATCCACCTGCCTATGACAGCAAAGTGATAGGGCTTTCCTCCATATCTTTAATGGTAGAGGGAGCAAGGGAAATCAGAGAAAAAAGCCTGACCGTATTCTACCCTGGTGTATTTAGGGAAGAAGAGAGAAGGAAGTCAGTGGAATACAAGACATGCATCCCAGTGTTGCCCCTTCCTGATTTTTGCAGCTGGGGAGTGGAGCATTCTATAAAGAAGTTTAACACTGAGGTGAAAGGAAAGGTAGGACCTAAGAGATTTCCTGTGGGCCATGCCCTCACGCACCTGGGTGAGGCTACATCACTTTGATAGCACGTCTTCAAATACTACATGGTTCCAGCAAACAGGGCAAAAAGAACTGAAGTTTTGCTTTTATTTTTTCTTTTTAAAGAATGCCTTAGTGAAAGTAAACAGAGCTTGATGCTTTGATTCTTATCTAAAAGCATTGTGCTCTGTGGCCAGTGAAGCTGAACTTGGGTAACTGACCACTGTTGTGAGATTTCAGAAAGGAACAGCAACCCTCCAATCCTTATTAATGATTGCCAAGCCTCTTTACCTGTAATTAAAAGGATTATCAAAGAGATGTGGATAAAGTGCCGAGTGGGATGGGGCGTACAATAGCGATTTCCAAACGTTTGGACTATTAATCCCTTTTCTCAGCTTCCTCAGTTTGAACCGAGGACAGCTGCCTGTAGCCAGGACGCCCCCTACCCCGGCCGCAGCAGGCTGCTCTGACACTCCTTTGTGTCAGGGGAATGAAGATAAGTCACCACTTAGAACATTCTGGCTATTTAGAGCATCACCATTCTGAGTAACTAAAAGGTTCACACTTAGAAATAAATGGTGGTTTATCTTTATTTTTTTCTGCTGTGGGATGGTCCCGGCACACAGGCCCAACGGCAGCTGCTCTCCAAATGCCTGCACCCAGGAGTCTCTAGAGCTGGGCTCAGTGCCCAAAAAAGTACAAGCATGAAAAATGAAAATACACACTGAAGAAAGTTGGGCAGAAAACAACCCTGGCTTGGAATTAATGAGCCCCAGAAAATCCCTTTACTAACAGGAAATGTTCATGTCTACTGTGTCTAGAGGTCGATTTTGTTTTAAAATAAAACTCTGATTCATTTTAAGAAGGGCTTAGAGATATGTATAATATGCATGATATTTTTGAGTCTGGTGGAAAATTCTGGTTTCTTACTCTCTTTTTCTTATTTTTAATCAAATTCTGGAAATAGAGGAAGAGCACTTATCTCTTCTCTCATCCTGAGTTAAAACAGAAATATACTATATATAGCATTATATAGTATGTTATTACTTTAATATATATACATATATATTAATGTGAGAACTTCATTGACAAATCAACTGAGACTCTATTTGCGGATTTCCCATTATCTAGTTTTATGACCTGGAGCAAGCCACTTAATCTCTGTGGGCTTCAGTTGCCTCACCTGAGAAATGGGCATGGGTTTTAATGAACTTACTACAAGATGCCTTTTAGCCCTAAGAACCTTGGAATCCATGCACTTCCCCACTTCCCCACTTCCCCACTTCCCCTTTCTATGGGCTTGTCCACCCTCTGAGGTGCCTTCTCATCTTTCCAGACATGCCTTAGGCTTGGAGCCTGCACAGACCCCTGCCCTTCCCACCTCCATAGTTTTTTTTCTGTTCTCTATGCTCTCCCTTCCCACCTGATCTCAGTTGGCTGTAGAAGTCAGAAAGTACCTGAGTGTGGATGACTCCTTATAGTATTAGTACTTAAGTATTTCATTTTCCTTCATTGCAGTTTTTGCCATGTTCACCATCTGCAATCCTGTTTTGGTGACTGTGTACTTGATTGCTGCCTAGCTCCCTCATAAATAGGAAGCCTCATGCAGGCAGACAGCATGTGTCTTTGGCTTGCCCTGGCCATGTATCCCTAGTGCCCAGCACAGTGTCTAGTACACAGTTGTGGTTCAGTATATATTTGTTTGAATTAAATGAATGGGTCCTGTTCAGGCAGCGCATCTTAAATTGCATTTAGCAGGCAGGTCAAGGTGGACCCTATTGAAATCCTTGCTTGTCTAAGTAGGTTCATCCTGAGCTCCTATCTAAAGTAGCCACCAGCTTCCTCCCTCCCACCCACCCTCATCTGCCCATGCTTGGGCTTTCTTCATTCTTTTATCCCACCTTATTTCATTTCTAGCACTTAATACTACCTGAATTTATTTATTCCAGCTTTATTATCTCTCTCTGCTACTATAATATAAGATTTGTGAGGGCCAGCACCATCTTCACCTCATTCAAGGTTGTATCTTCAGCACCTGGTGTAGTGCCAGCACATAGCAGGCTTTTAATAAATGTTTGTTGGCTAAATGAATGAAAAATGACTTATTGTCTATAGTTTATTCAAATGACATGGGCTCCCTCTAGTTCGATATCAACTAGAAACCTCTGCCTGGCCATGTCCCAGTGTATTGTTCTTCCCGCTGTCAAGTGCACGTTGGCTTGTCATATTTTTGCCATGTCTCCTGCAAGGCCCAGAGCAGAAGCCATGTTCTTCAATGAGTTTAGAATAGACCATTTTCTCCTTAACTTGCTATTCCCTCTTTGCCTGTATTTAAAAATTTTCAGAATTGTGAAAAGAAAGAGAACAAGAGACTTGAACAGAGTATACTAACTCCTCAATCTATGATCATGTTTCCTTCACTAGGCAGGCAGGCATGCGTGGCCCCATGCCTCTCTGGTAAATGAGAAACATCTGCCCTAACTAAGCCTGATGTCTTGCAAAACACTCAAGGCTCCTGGTGGCTTCAGGCATAGTACCCAGGGTACCCTGCCTGCTGTTGCTGCTGCCTATTTGATGGTTGCTTTTTTCTTTCTCTGTGCCTTTGGGTGTATGTTTTTTGTTGTTATCTACAGAACCTCTGAGGTTTCTTATTGTAAAAGCCAAAAGAGGAACTGGAATAACAGATGTTTTTGTTTTGCTGTATAGAGAATTAATGACTTCCTTTCAATAAAGGCCATTTTCATGCTGCTAAATATCTTGCTTAATTATGCTTTAAATTTGAAAGTGTGTGTGGGGGGCAGGACAGAGGTGTTAGGGTGGAGACAGGGTCAGTGGAACTTTTGAAATAATTTCTTATCTTTTTTTTTTTTTTGAGAGAGAGAGAGCAAGCGTGTGTGGGGGAGAGGGGCAAAGGGAGAGAGAAAGAGAATCTTAGGCAGGCTGCATGCTCAGTGCAGAGCCCGATGTGGGGCTTGATCTCATGATTGTGAGATCATGACCTGAACTGAAATCAAGAGTTGGATGCTCAAATGACTGAGCCACTCAGGTGCCCCCATTTTAAATCATTTTTAAAGGAAAGACTTTCTGGCTTCTAAAAATATTATAAACACATTTCTTCATGCTTCTAGTAAACTCTCATGTTTGTCTGGGTAGCAGGTACAAATGAACTTGAATTTAGCCCAAAGTGATTGACCCAAGCTGTTCCCTAAAGTTTGATAAAAAGTTCTAAACATTGGGCAAATAAGAGAATAGATTAGGAAAAAGAAAATCTTTATATTGTAAACTTTTTTTCCATAATGAGTCTGATAGAATTAGGAGTCATGCACTGACTGCTCTTTTTATGTTGGCCTATAGTTCTGGCTTTCTAGGGTTAAAGGAAGCTTTCGTTTGAAAAAACATCTATTTATAAAGTATACTTAACTTCCATGAATGTTTAACTTTCTCAAAATGGGTTATTTTTCTTAACAATAAAGTGAATATTGGAAACAATTGCTCACTAATATGTGGATTTCATGAAAAAGGCATTGTTTCTGTAGACAATGTACTACTTAAAAATAAAAACTATCCTTAACCAGTTTACTCACTTGCTCTGTATTGGAATAGTACTATACAAATTATTCCTACCAAGGATGTGCTGTTTTATATGACTTCATTGTTAGCCTTCTCCTTCAGATTTCTTCTATAGCTAATTTAGCAAAACTGCATTTAAATTAGCCTCCGATGAGAGGACCTGGAGTTCACATTTTTGCTTTTAATAGACACATTAGTCTTCCTACATGGTAAGATTTCATAAATGGCTTCTTATTCTTTTCTTGGGAGATAGCTATTATATATCACTCAGTGCATTTCTGGTTTTACCTTAGGGAATTTACAGGAGTTGTCATTGCTTTGGCATCAGCTGAAACACAAGATGTTTTAAATTAGATCTTGTATTTGTGTTCAGGATTGATAGAACTCTTCATGTACATTTTAACAAGAATCCTGTAAAGGTTATGGTGGCTAAGCTAATTTGAATAACTACTTAGTTCTTTGAAGGTTGCTTTATCCTTACCCCCAGTAAGGAGACTACTGGCAGGGTTCTTTACATAGTGGTGTTGGGGCATAGAAGCTGTGGGATGCCATGAGTGGGGTAGTATCCTGCTGGGTGAGAAGCTATGATAGATTTTTAAACATTACACAGTGTAATTCATGTTCATATTAAAACTACAGATAATATAAATCAACAAAAATGAAAAAAAGATCATTCATAATCCTTCTATCCAGAAATAACTACTATTAAAATGTGTATATCCTTTTTATGCTTTTTAAAAATATTTGTCTTTTCTTTTAAACACAATAACAGGATCCTATTAGTTAGTATATATCCTTTATCTACTGCTTATTAAATAACCCTTGCTATGGGGTGCATAATACATACAGTGTTTACAAAAAGAATAATGTGGCCACTACCCTCAGTCACCAGCTTCTCAGCTGACTGGTTTGAGATGAATTGGAAGAGCACATAGAAGCCGCCCAGAGCCTTCAGAAGAGAGAGCAGCACCCCGTGAAAGGTGCCTCAGTGATGCCTGTAGTCAAGATGAAAACAAAAAATCCTGACTGTGCATGTTCAGGAGTCACAAAGCAGGACTGGGGCGTTTGCATGAAGTCTCAAACACAAAATGGGGGAATGGACATCACAGGATCTGTAACTCGTACCTATTTACTCACCTTTGGCGCGATTTAGAAAGGGTCTGAGATTTGATCCTACCTGCACGCTGACGAGTTAGCCTGCTACAGCTTCGCGGATGCTGCCTGAAGATACAAGATGCCCGGATCAGAGTCAGAGGACTTTATTGCTTGCGGCACAGAAAGAAGCAGGAGCTTAATGATCATGTCAGGTTCCCTTGTCTTATGGCCCAGAGAGGCCCAGGTGGGTGTCACCTATAAAAATCAGGCATCTCTTTTGGTTTGCACCTCATGGATGTCTCATAAAATTATACCTCAGTCCCCTTCTCTCTACACCTTCACACGCATGTTCTCTCCTAGTAGAATTTTCCCTACTTTAATAAATGTTTTTGCCCTGGTAGAGTTATCCCATAAAAAAAAAAGTATTCTTACAATGCAGTTGCTGCTTCTCAAAACAGCTGTCAGTTTTGAAGGACAGTTTTCCAAAACATCAGTGAATGCAAATAAAACTGAGCAAGTTCTTTCCCTGTTAAAAAAGAATATGCCCTGTGTCAGAATTTGGGCCTCCTGCAGAGTGTAGGGGCCTATTTCAAGCTTCACTTGGGGCAACTCAGTGATTAGGTTACTACTTAACAGGATACCAGATGATTAAGTCTCAGAGGAGACCTGGGTATTTTACATTTTAGGCTAACTGCTCCTTTTATGACTTCAGATGGCATCTAATGTGGAGAATAAACACCTTTGTAATTAGCTTAGAGGCATGGAAAAGTATTTGATGTTTGCACCTTTGTTACCAGGATTGGCTGCCAGCACAGTAAATTTTAAAACCCTGAAAGTAAAGCCTGTATATATTTAGGAAGCTCTATTAGGGCATCTAGTAATTGGGATTAATTTCTATCCTGGGTGTTAAATTAATATAATTAATATAGTATATTGTGAGTTGGTCTAAGAATATGAATTGCAGTGTTTCTTATTTCACAATGTGAATTTGTGGGTCATGTGGGTTTGGGTGGGGCTTGGGAGGTGTGATTTCAGGCCTGGGGATATCCATGAGTGTGGGAATCTTAAAAAAAAAAATTGCCATTAGGGGCACCTGGATGGCTTAGTCAATTGAGTGTCTGACTCTTGGTTTCAGCTCAGGTCATGATCTCACAGTTCGAGAGATCCAGCCCCACATAGGGCTTTGCGCTTATGGCATTGAACCTGCTTGGGATTCTCTCTCTCCCTCTCTGTCCTTTCCCCCACCTTCCTCCTTCCCTCCCTCCCTCCTTCTCTCTCTCTCTCAAAATAAATAAATAAACTTAAAAAACTGCTATTAAGCTCTAGTCATAACCTTCTTTTCTAACCTTATTGTCCATTATTTACATTGGAAGGATTAACTCAGCCAGGCTGTCTGTTCTCTGGCTACAGAGTTGGCCATTCGCACCTTCACAGCTTCATCTGTAACTTCTCCTTCTCCTCCTTTATGGAGGTAATTCTAATAGAGCCCGGTGAATTCCTGATCCTTTAGAAACCTTCCTCTATTCACATTCTCTCCTCTTAGATCTGAAAGCATCTGTTGTCTTTACTACTTTATTCACTCATTCATTCATTTCACAAATCATTTGAGTCTGTTGTATCCAAGGAACAAGACAGATGCTAGTTCTATTTACATTATGGAGTTTATTTTCTAGTGGGAAAGACAGACTCTAAAAAATTAAATATAGAATTGATTAATTATTTTTGTCATAACTCTGAAAAGGAGAAAAACTGGACATAAGAAGATTCTACTCATTTGGCATTTGTTTGATACTATCTTTAGGGAAAGACGATATTATCTCATTCCATCCCACCAGTAGCCTTATGCATGAGGCAATGGTACCATTTTTCAGAAGAGGAGCCAGGGGCTAGCCAGATAAAGGACTCTCATCTTGCTAATAAATAGTGGAAATGAAATTTGGCTATTGCTTTTCAAAGCCTATGTACCTATTTGTCATTTTGTAGGTAAGTTTCTTAACTCCCTCAACTAAAGAGTATGAAATTTGAAAGCAAGAACTTTACCTTATACCTTGCTTAACATGCTGCCTTACTAATAAGATCTCAGTGACCAACTGGCTACTTGACTGAATTAAATTATGAAATGAAATGATAGTGTCTGGAGTTTGAGGGATTTAGGGGCTAATCTAGGAAAAAGATAAGACCACAAAAGGGATTTAGGGGATGATGTAGAAAAAGACAGAATGCAAGGTTTATTGGTGCTTGGACAGGGTTGCAGGAAAGGTGAGATGAGAGGGCATCTAGAAGGGGAGAAGGAAACAGTGAATTATCTGGGAAAGAGGGCTTGAACATTGACATGATGCCCATCAGCAACACAGGTTGGAAGATCCCTGAGTCAGAGAGCTCTGTAATTCAGAGAGTAGTTGTTTGGGGCACTCTATCCAGAAGTTCCTGTCCTATCATAAGGTAACATTTATTGGGTGAGGTTTTTGTGGGGTATGCAAAGCAGACAGGCTCTGAATGCTAAAAACTTGCTAGTTTGGGCTATTTTTTAAAATAACTGAAAGTTTTAAAATTTGAGCTTGGCGTACTTGTGGGCTTTTGAGTTATTGGGTCTCAGACTGCAAGAAGAAATAAACAATCCAGTAGCCAATACAAGAGACTTAAACTGACTTATATAACATAGTAAAATGTGGTCCACATATTCTTCTGAAACTCAGATTTAGGCTAATTTGGTGGATGCTTTTGTGAGAGAAGTGACTTACTCCTGCTGTTTTTGTTGGGTAATAGCACCAGAAATTGTATTTTTATTTTTAAAATCTTTATCTATTTTTAATAAAAATTTTTTTTGGAGAGGGAGAGGGAGAGTGAGCACATGCGGGAGTGTGAGCAGGGAGGGGCAAAGGGAGAGGGAGAGAGTGAATCTTAAATAGGATCCATACCCAGCACAGAGCCCCATATGGGGTTCAATCTCATGACTGTAAGATCATGACCTGAGCTGAAATAAAGAATCGAATGCTTAACTGACTGAGCCACTCAGGCAACCCCCCAAAAATGTATTTTTATAAACATACAAACCTGAGCAATGACTTTGGCGGTTATGACCATCTGCTGGTTCCTGGACTTGCCATCTTTTATGATTACTCACTGGAGACTAAATGAAGAAGAAGTGGGGTCATTGTGGGCATTGAAGGAAGCATCTGCTCTTGAGGTGTGAGTGGGTCAGTACAGTCCTGGTAGTGGTAACTGTGGGTGGCCCCGCGGTTAAGATAGGCAGAGTACTGAACAAGGTTTGGTGGTAAAAAATTACTCTTCAGGTTGTTATCTGTTTTATTTCTTGGCTTCTGCACATTTTTCTCTATTTCAGAAGCTTGATAGGATAATGCATTTGTCTTTAAAACTATAACCTCCTACCTTTTTGAATTCTTCTTCCTCAATCTTCTTTCTAGAAGGTTAAGATATTCTTGTTATTGATGTTGCATTAAGAAATCTTCCCAATTTTTATCTCGTGTTTCTTCTGAGAGACATTAGAACTCAAGAAAAGATAATAGTGAAGCACTAATAACTTATCACTCTGTGTTGAAATAGCCCTTTAAAAAAAAAAAAAAAGCATTAACTGAGAGTTCATCATGTCAATCTTATCCCTCACTACTCTAAGAATTCCTAAGGATCTATACCTACCCCTAAAAAAAAGTTAGGTGGAAAAGTTAATTTGTATGAACTTGCTAAACTACTGATAAACAAATATTATCTCCTCATATTAAAGGCAGTAGACCATCCTATTGCTGAAAAGAAGTAAAATGCTCACCGTCTGGGGATTATTTAATTCTTTATGTCATTAGTTTTAGAATGCTCAGTAGTCTTCTGACATTTTTCTAGTATATCAAAATATTATCTATTGGGCATCATTTCATACACTATTCATTTTGGACTTAGGACCAGACTAGTAGCACCTCAGAAAAGATGTGAGGTGAGGTGGTATGGCTCAACCATGCGGCTTGAGTAAGCAAAGAGGTCTTTTCTCTCAAATTCATCATCTTTTAATCATCAATCATATTTCATTTTCTTCCTGTTCAGCCCAAACCCCTTTTCATCTGCTTTCTCCTCCTTTTTCCTCTCATTTTCATATAAACTTTCTTCCTCCTAGTTATCTTCTGTGCTGAAATTCACATACCTAATGTCAAAGTTAGTAGTTCAACTTCTAACTGGAGAGAATGGTCAGTCCTTGTCTTTTCAGTATACCAAAGTGACAGGGGTAGAGGCTACTGGGGAGGTTGGAGTAGAAGACCTCCCCCCAACACTTAGATATTTTAGGAGATATAAGGGCTCTCAAGGATGCGGGCCAGCAGCCAGGTGGAGGAATGGGCTGGGAATACTTGTCAAGGCCCTGGGCACCTGTGGACACATCCTTGGCTGAACCTTTTCAACCATTTATCATTTCACCTGAGCTCTGTGATCTGACAGCACTACACTCTCCTGAATTTTGACTTAAATTCCTATATTTGTGGATTAAAATATCTTTGAAAAGGATGAGACTGTGAGGTAGCATTGAATTCAAACATTGTTAGATACAAGAAGTTGCTTGTGATAAGACAGTCAGTGATATTGAAGGCTGGTGGAAATGGCCAAATCTCCAATTCTAGATTGGAGATTTTCAAAGCTAGTTTAGAGAGATGGTTTATGCTCCTAAACAACTATCTGCTAAACACATCTGGCTGACTTTGAAGGGAAGCTATTAGCATTACATTCAATATACTTTTAAAAATGAAATTAAAGTAGCATACCTTATTCATATTATGGCACTCTTATTTTGAGGCTGTTTTCCCATATAGAGGTTCTGAATTACTTTCAGCCACTTTCTAACAGTTATATTTAGACTCAGGAAGACATGCTAATTTTTGTAAGCTAAACCCAAGATTTTTATTTCTTCTTCACATGTAAGGTTTAGCATATGGTTTTTCCATGGAGTAGTGTTTTCCATACAATGATATTTGTACAGCTAATATCTGTGAAAGATAATTTCAAACTTTACTTTTTAACTTAGGTAGAACTTACACATAGCAAATGACACAAATCTTCTTTGTATAGCTGACAATTTATTCATATAAAAACACACATGTGACCACATCAGATTGAGTTATAGAACATTTTTGGCACCCCAGAAGACATCCCACCAAGTAATTGCTGTTCTCATTTTTACCACCACAGATTAATTGTGGCTATGTAAATTTAAGGATACCATGGCTTCCAGCTCGGATGTTGCCATTCCATCCTAACATTATGTAAAAAGCTGAACAGAATGAAAAATCAACAACTTTTATAGGATTTATAAGATAGGTGAGGTCACAGGGCAAACTGCTGCCCTAAGATTGGAGAGATGGACAGAGGAATACAGGAAATGATGGTTTATTAGAGCAGAGACTCATGCGTGGAGACTGCAGTGGGATTAATGCTGGGGTAGAGAAACCTAAACTGTAATGGACAAATTGCTGGACACACAGTGTGGACAGCTCTGTTAGTTAACTCTGAGGGGGGAGCATATCTAGAGGGCCTCCATAATATTGTGAATTTTATATCGAGTTCCATCAGGTTCTGGTAGTGAATATCAGAGAAAATCCCCTTATGCTTTTTGCAGGGGAGGAGAAGAGTTTATTTATTTAGAATATTTAGAAATTTTCTAGAGTATTCTATTTTTTTTTTTTTAACAAGACCTGACCTTAAGACAAACTGTTTTACCAGAACCTAACCTTCTGGATTGTTATCAGAGCCTAGTTGACCTGGAAGTAGGGGAATACTGAATGCTAGCCTTCCTAAAGGGGAAGAAAAATATCTGCAGAACATTTGTGAAGTTCACAGTCCACAAGTATAGGCTCACTAAGAGACTGACATCTAATTATATGGCTATAGAACACATCTCTCCCAACACCTCCCCACCACATTACTAAAGTCAATTTGTAGTGGTTTCCTTTTGCTCAATACATCATGTCTGGCTACTAAAAAAAAGAATGACAAGGCATACAAAAAGGCAAAAAAAGCACAATTTAAAGACACAGAGAAAGCACCTGAACCAGACATGGCAGGAATATTAGAATTTTTCAGGCTGAGAGTTTAAAATAACTACACTTGGAGTGCCTGGGTGGCTCAGTAGATTAAGTGTCTGACTCTTGATTTAAGCTCAGTTTATGATCTCATGGTTTGTGAGATTGAGCCCCATGTCCACTGATAGCATGGAGCCCTCTTTGGATTCTCTCTCTGCCCCTCTCTCACTTGTGTGTGCTGGCTCTCTCTCAAAATAAATGAATAAACATTTATTTAACAAAGAATAAAAATATTTGTTTTATTTTGCTTTCAGTATATTCCTTCTTCAGAGCTCTTTATCTAGATCAGAGCTTCTAATCTTTATCATTTTTCTTCCCCCTGAAGAATTTCTTTTAATATTTCTTACAAGGCAGGTCTACTGGCAATAAATTACTAATTTTTATTTGTCTAAGAAGGTATTTCTTCTTCACTTTTTTATCTTTAAAGGTCTTAAGTTTTTGTTTTTAATGTTTATTTTTGAAAGAGAGAGGGAGGGACAGAGTGTGAGCATGGGAAGAACAGAGAGAGAGAGGGAGACACAGAATCCGAAGCAGGCTTCAGGCTTCAAGCTTTCAGCACAGAGCCTGATATGAGGCTTGAACTCATGAACCATGAGATCATGACCTGAGCGAAGTCAGATGCTTAACCCACTGAGCCACCCAGGCACCCCTCTTCCTCACTTTCAAAGCATAATCTTGCAGAGTACAGAGTTCTAGATTGGTGATTTTTTCTCTTAATATTTAAATATTTCACTCTTTTCTCTCTTCCATGTTTTCTGAGAAGTTGAATGTAATTCTTATCTTTTTTCCTCTATAGGTAAGGGAATTTTTTCTCTCCCTTTTGGCTGCTTTCAGGATTTTTTTTAATCTTTAATTTTATATAGTTGAAAATAATATGCTTAGGTATAGTTTTTTTTTTTTTTTTTGAGGGGAATTTATACTGCATGGTGCTCTCTGAGCATACTGAATCTGTGGTTTGGTGTCTTACATTAATTTGTAGAAATTCTCAGTATTTTTTCAAATATTCCTTCCATTCTTTTTTCTCTTTCCTTACCTTCTGGTATTCTAGAAGTTGGATGCTTAAGTCGCTGAGCCAGCCAGGCGCCCATATTTTTCTTCTTCTTAATTCATCTAACAGTTAACAAGGTAACAATTGGGAATAATAAAAGCAACAATATATTTGATCATGTAATCTTATGTATTTATCTTATGTATTTATAAATGCATATGTATGCTTTATACATAAGTGAATGAATGACAATAATGAAACAGGGAGGGAGGGATTAAGATTTTATTATTAATATACACTTCCTGTGAAGTGGTACAGTGTTACTTGGACTTGGATTAGTTATAAATATATATCACAAACTCTATGAGAACCACTAAAAAAATTAAAAGAAGAGGTAGAACTGATAGGCTAAGAAGGAAGAGAAAATCAAATCATATAAAATTCTCATTAAAAAATTTTTTTTAAAAGGTAAGTACTGCAGTTACCCAGAAATTAGCTCAGAAAACAAATACTTCTTCTGTTACTATATACAAGATGTCCCTCATCCCAAGGAAGGAAACAAAAGGGAGAGACATCACCCTCTAACCTGACCAGTAGCCACCAGCATATGGCCTAGTACCAGATGAACCCTGGACAACCTGGGCTTGATGTCCTTCTCCAGGAAAAAATAGAACAGATACACTAGCTACCAACTGAATTATTTTCATTAGAACAAATAAGTAGCACTTTCATGTTTGTTAAAAATAATAAAACCACAAAAATCAGAAAAAGTAAAAGACAAAAATCGAAACAAAGAATAAGGGGACGCGATCAAAAAAGGAACAAATACAGTAGACATTAACCCACCTAGTCAATAATCACTTTGAACGTCAGCGGTCTAAATGTACCAATTAAAAGAGATTGTTAAAGTGGATCAAAAAAACGAGCCCCCACTGTATGTTGTCTACCCCACTTTAAATATAAGACACTGTAGATTAAAACTAAATGGATAAATATACCATGCAAACATTAAAAAAACTAGGAGTAGCTATTAATGTCAGACAAAGCAGACTTTAAAGCAAGGAAAGTTATCAGGGATAATGAAGGGCATTACATAATGATAATGGGGTCGAGTCTCTGAGAAGACATAAAAATCCTTAATGTGTATGTACTTAACAGCATCAAACTACATGAGGCAAAAATGATAGTAACTGTAGGGAGTAATAGATGAGTTCATATTCTCTATCATAGCTGCAGTCTTCAACACCTCTCTAATAGAAATGGAAAGACCCATTGAGACAGATCGAGATCATCAGTAAGGACATAGTTGAATTCAACAACACCATCAATCAACTGGATATAATTGACATCAGTAGACTACTTCTTTAGCAATGACAGGATACACACTCTTCTCAATTTCACATGGAACATTCACCAAGATAGACCACAATTCTGGGCCATAGAACACACCTTAACACATTTAAACAAACAGAAATAATGCAATGTCTGCTCTCAGACCACAATGGAATTATACCAGAAATCAATAATAGAAGCATTACTGGAAATTCCCCAGGTAGGTGGAGATTAAACAATACATTTCTTAATAACACATGGGTCAAAGAAGAAATCTCAAGAAAAATAAGGCATTTTGAACTAAAAAAATGAAAACATAATTCATCAAACTTTGTAGGATGCAGAAAAAGCAGTATTAGAAGAAATTTATAGCATTCAGTACATATATTAGAAGTAAAGCTTAAAATCAATAATCTAAGTTTTCTTAGAAACCTTGGGAAACTACAAAAAGAAGTATAAATTAAATACAAAATAAGCAAAACAAAACAAAACAAAACTGTGAAGGAAACAACAAAAAGCCTACACAGTAGAAGAGATTTGCAAATAACATCTGAAAAATGGTATCCAAAAACCCACATAATTCAATCAAAAATGGGCAGAGGACATGAATAGACATTTTTCTCCAAAGAAGAAATACAGATGGCCAACAGACACATGAAAAAATGCTCCATATCACTGATCATCAGGGAAACGCAAGTCAAAACTACAGTGAGATATCAAGTCACACTTGTCAGAATGGCTAAAATGAACAACACGAGAAACAAGAGGTGGTGGCAAGGATGTGGAGAAAGAGCAGCCCTCTTGCATTGTTGGTGGGAATGTGAACTGGTGCAGCCACTCTGAAAAAGTTAAAAATAGAACTACCCTGTGACCCAGCTATTGCACTACTAGGCATTTACCCAAAGAATAAAAAAATACTAATGCAAAGGGATACATGCAACATTATCTATGATAGTCAAATTATGGAAACAGCCCAAGTGTTCATTGATTCATGAGTGGATGAAGACGATGTGGCATGTATACACAATAGAACATGAGCCATAAAAAAAGAATGGAATCTTGACACTTGCAACAACATGGATGGAGCTAGAGAATATTATGTTAAGCAAAATTTAAGAAATAAAACAAATGAGCAAAAGGCAGAGAGAGAGAGAGAGAGAGAGAAGCAAACCAAGAAACAGACTCTTAACTACAGAGAACAAACTGGTGGTTACCAGAGAGAAGGTGCATGGAAGGATGGATTGAATAGGTGATGAGGACTAAGGAGGGCACTCGTTGAGATGAGCACTGGGTGTTGTATGGAAGTGTTGAATCGCTATATTGTATACTGGAAACTAATATTACACTGTATATTAACTAACTGGAATTTAAGTAAAAATTTAAAAACAAAACAAAACAAAAAACAAAAACCCCACAAGTAAGGAAAAGAGAAGAAATAAGAACTAGAGCAGACAGTTAGGCTTTTTCCATGATTTGGCTATTGTTGACAGTGCTGCTATGAACATTGGGGTACATGTGCTCCTATGCATCAGCATTTCTGTATCTCTTGGGTAAATCCCTAGCAGGGCTATTGCTGGGTCATAAGGGAGTTCTATGGAT
>NC_043704.1:103929640-103948445 GCF_006229205.1 Suricata suricatta | reverse complement strand
AGTATATTGTCATATAGAGGTGGAATTTAAGGAAAGGTATTAAGCAGGCTGTGTTTTAGCTTATGGGCAAGTAATAAATTGCATCATGTATCTTGAATGTATCATAGATAAGCTGCTATATAACGATTGCCACTTCAGATATCTGTGAAATTAGGTGATTAACTAGTTGTTACTTAACCTTCTAATTTCTGTTTAAGTCTAATTACATGAAATAGAAGTTGGTGTTTTGATTTTTTACTTTGCTTTTCTGTTTGGAGTGTCATTGTAACTACTGTATTGTAAATGATGGAAAATAATTGCATATGTTAAAAAAATAAATTGTGTTATATTAAAAAAAAAAAAGAACTAGAGCAGAAACCAATTGAATTGAAGCCAGGAAATTAATATAGAAAATCAGAAAAATCAAAAGCTGGTTCTTTGAAAAGATTAATAAAATCAGTAAGCCTCTAGCCAGGATAACAAAGGAAAAAGAGAAGAGGACACAAATTATTAGATTTAAGGATATAAAATTAAAAATAATACCAAAAATTGCCAAGTTTCCATGTACTCCTTGGTTGACTCTGTTCATAGTTCTTCAAGATGACCATACTATAGCTTCTATTTTCATCTCTACTTCCCCTGTTCACTCAGTCTAGCTGGAAGGCAATGGTAGGAAGCATTTATGTTTAAAGAGTTTAGGGGGTTGCTTCAGCTGTGGAATTTGCCAACTTTTCATTATTTGATGATTGGTATCACTGCAATGAAGTTTCCTACTTTCAGTTGAATGAGTTGTGTCTGGAGGGCAGTGGTATCAGATTATTAGTATAAAGCCGCCTCTTCAGATTCTGTATTTTAGAGCAGCCAGGCAACAGGCTTTCATAGGGAAGAAGTGAGGGAAAATTGGGTGTTTAGCAAGGGCAATCTTGAAGGAAAGTGTTTCAGAAAGAGGAAAGAAGATGAGAGTGAGGCTGGACGATAGCTGACCATGGGCTGCCCCTCCTCCCAGTTAGGCCTCTTTGATTACTGTCCCTGAGGATGCTGCCACAGGCCACCCTCCTCATGATCTTGCCTCCTTGTCTCTCCTTTGACACAAAGCTCCTTCTATTTTTGACTTTAGAGTAGCCTCATGAGCCCTCCAATGCTCAAGGCCCCTGTGCTCAGCTACTCAGGGTTGAAATGACACAACACTACTGACCATGACCATGAAGATTGTATGGTGACTTGTGATGCTTCTATCCATGACATCTGTCAGAACCACTGGGATGGGGAGGTGGTTGAGATGTTTCTGCCACAGAGTGAAGTGATTTGAGATGACTTTTTCACTCTTCAGCTAAAGGGATCTACCCTTTTTATAGAAGATGCCTTAGTACTCTTTCTGACCCAAATTTTGTCTTGTGATATTTGGAGAAATGTCCCTCTTTTCTGGCTCGTATCACTGGAAATTACAGTTCACCTGTAGTTATGGCTATCCTTGGATGGATAGAAGAGTTAGGAAAATTCAGAATACGTCCATGCCCACTTCCACTCATTTCCTTTCACGTTTTTATTTTCATGAGGGCATATTAAAACCAAATGTAATATGGAGGAAATAAAGGATACCTCAAAAAGGTGTTAGAGAGCATAGAACACTGCATGTGAGAGGAGAGAGAAGGGGCTATTCAACCTCCTCAGTACTCTCCTTGCTTGATTATGGAACATGAGCACCTCAAGTCAATATACTATATATATAGTATATATATAGTATATATATATATATATACTATATATATATTAGAGATTTTGGATCTTACTCTAAAGAGTTTTTTAAAATATTTGTTTATTTTTGAGAGAGAGAGAGTGAGCTAGCTAGCAGGGGAGAGAGAGCAAGGGAGACACAGAATTCAAAGCAGGCCCTGGTGAGGGGCTCGAACCCAAGAACCTCAAGATCATGACCCGAAGTCAGATACTTAACTGACTGAGCCACCTGGGTGCCTTGGGTCTTAACTCAAAATGCAATGAAAGATTCCTGCAGAGTTTTAAGCAGGGAGCAGATGTAATTTGATTTGGGTATTTAAAAGATCATCCTGACTACTGTATGGTGACTGGATTAGAGATGAATGAGTAGAAGCAGAGAGATTAGTTAAAACTCATTTTAGTAGTCTAAGGTTAGAGGGTGTCTCAGACCAAAGTGGTGTGGTAGAAATGGAGTGAAGTAGAACAGTTTGGATATATTTTAGAAGTGGGTCCCCGAGGTTGTTCATAGATTGAATGTAGTAGAAGATGAAAAAGGAGGAATCTATGGAAACCCTAATATTTTGGCTTGATCAGCAACTGGGTGGGTGCTAACAAAGAGAGAGCTAACAAAATCTTGGAGGGGAGAGGAGACTATAGGTAGTCTATGGAAATAAAGAGTTATGCTTTAATAATAAATGTGTGACATTAAACATCTCTGTGGAAATGTCATGTAGACAGTTGAATTTAGGATTTGGTGCTCAGTGATGATATCAAGACTGATGGTAGATATTTCTGAGTCATTGGAATATAGGTGGAATTTAAAGCCTCAGAAAATGGATGTGATCATAGGAAGTAGGTAAAGAGAGAGAAGAAAAGAGGGCTGAGATCTGAGCTCCAGCTATTTGGAGGTCAGGCAGAAAAGAAGAAAAATGAGCACTCTCCTGGAGAGGTAAATCAAGTACTTAATCCACAGCTTGGCATGTAGTAATGGTAGGTACTATTTCAACCACTACTACTACCACTGTTTTTATATAGCTAGAATACGTAAAATCTCTAATTTCACTTTTCCTTGTAGACATTATCTTTGATTATACAGTGCCAGCATTTCATGCATGTTCTTTAATTTTCTTATTTGCCTTCACAGTTGAAGACACAGGCAACTGGCTTGAGTCCAGTGAGCTTCCAATTGAGCCTAAAGATTCACTGTTTTCAGCACCTAGTGATTTCCAAGTTTGTATCAATTATATTAGCTTTATAAGAATTGTACTTCCTGTCACTAGTATCAGCACTTTCATTTCTCTATTTAACATTCACTTCATAGAACCAAAAATACGAAATGTAGTAAAGTATTCACATAGTTGCAGAAATTGCTAGATGAAGATGGTGACTGCCAAAATGGAACTGGTTGCAAGCAGGCGGTGCCGTAGTGTGATAGATTTAAATATTTACTACTCAGCTGAGATATGAAAACATGCATATGAAGGGAGTATTGTGGGGGCCTATATATTATCTACAAATGCATTTTTCTTCCAAAAGTCACATGTATAAGAGATAAGACATGCTTCTGTTTTTTCAACATGAGGCAGACCAACTTTTTTTTTATACTTCCCTTTAGCCCCTTTCTTCACAGAAGACAAAGATCAAGAAATATGGCTTCCATATGTAGCGGTGGTGCTTGATTCAGTAATCAATATCTCCAAGTATCATTTAGTTGAATAGTCCTCTTGTTTAATAAGGAGTTAGAGATTGGCTAACAAAAGACATCACAGATGGAAAGCGACAGACTTAAAGGGAGCCATGCCAGCCACTAATTACTAAGACATACGTGGAGAGCTTTGGTACTTGTCTTCACCCCCTAGCGAGAACTTCCACTGCCTCAGACTTCCTTCCATTTCCAACAGTGTTTAAAGCATGGTTTCGAATCAAATGCTTTAGCAGTTGGCTTGGTTTTCCAAATGTCAGGCCCATTTTAATAAAAAAAAAAAAAAGAATGTTTCTTATTCCACAGAGATTAAAGAAGTTTAAGTTCTCTAAGAATTCTCCCCTCTCACAATACATATTCCAAAAGAGTGGCTGCTTGCCAGTTTTATTCAGTGCATATTTTATTTTGGAATCTTTAAGTTGGTAAAAAAAAAAAATAAAAGCCCCCGAGTGTATCTTGGTGACCCATTTGTGAAGGCTGATCATTGATCAGGGTCATCCCATTATACAAAATTTGCTGGATATTGCAGGATTTATTTACATCTAGAGTGAGGAGAAATCTTAACACCTCAAAAGCTCTTTTTAAGAAAATTTAAAAATATGTATCACATATGTACATTATAAAGCATAATAGTAAAGTGAACATTTATAGACCCATTCCCTGCTTAAAAAGGGGAGCTCCACCAAAGCTCGTTTTCCCCTTTTCTTCTTTTTTTTTTTTTTGCTAGCTGTGTCATCTTTATATTGACAGAGCATACAACACTCTCATACTATTCTTTTGCCCTATCATCATGTTTTTTTATAATTTTTATTTTATTTATTTTTTGTTTTTGTTTTTATTTTTTTATTTTATTTTTTTTAAATAGTTTATTACCAAGTTGGTTTCCATATAACACCCAGGGCTCTTCCCTACAAGTGTCCTCCTCCATGACCATCACCCCCTTCCCCTTCCCCCTCCGTCTTCAGCCCTCAGTTTGTTCTCAGCATTCAAAAGTCTCTCAGGATTTGCCTCACTTCCTCTCCCCAACTCTTCTCCTCTTTCCCCTCCCCATGGTCCTCTGTTAGGTTTCTCCTGTTAGATCTATGAGTGCAAACATATGGTATCTGTCCTTCTCTGCCTGACTTATTTCGCTTAGCATGAAACCCTCAAGGTCCATCCACTTTCCTACTAATGGACATATTTCATTCTTTCTCATTGCCATGTAGTACTCCATTGTGTATATATATATATATATATATATATATATATATATATATATATCATATCTTCTTGATCCACTCATCAGGTGATGAACATTTCCATGATTTGGTCTATCATCATCTTTTAATCTCAGTCTACAGTGAAATACATTCAGTGTTCAATTCATTAAAAATTTTTTTGTTTTATTTATTTTTGAGAGAGAGAGAGAGAGACAGACAGACAGACACAGTGTGGGCAGGGGAAGGTCAGAGAGAGAGGGAGACACCGAATCTGAAGACAGGCTCCAGGCTCTGAGCTGTCAGCACAGAACCTGATGTGGGGCTCAAACCCACAAACTGTGAGATCATGACCTGAGTAAAAGCCAGACGGTCAACCGACTGAGCCACCCAGGCGCCCCTCAATTCATTTTTTATATGCTGAAGCTTTCTCAATAATTTATTTGTCTGAAGCTCATTTTCCAGTAAAATAGTCAGGAAAAACTTATAGAATCAATATCTCTGAGTACTTACATTTTCATAATTGGTTGAGGCATTCATTCTTTAGAGATGAATGTAAAATCTGGCTTATAGTTTCTGTCTCAGAATATCTTTTAAAATGTGGTTCCATTGTTTTCACCAGAAAATGTTGCTTTTGAGACGTCTGATGTTAGTTTTATTTTCTGCACCTCATATGTGACCTGGTGTTTTGTTTGGATACCCAAATAATTTTTTCCTTTAAAGTAGTAGTTTTAGAAGAATATGTCTTGGTGTTAATTATTGTGGGATAATTTCCTTGGGTACATGGTAGGCCTTTATTTGAATGAAGATTTAAGTCTTTTTTTTACAGTTTGAGCATTTTTTGCCTATCATTTATTTCTTGGATCTTTGTTATTGCTTTCTCTATTTTCATTTGATTTTATTTATATTTTCCATGAGGTCTATCTTCTCTTGTGTTCCTTTTTATTAATTTTTTCTAATTCTATCTGATTTCTTTTTTTACATTTCTAATAAATATTCTTGAATTTTGTATTTTTATGTAGTGTTATTATCTTAAAGAGAATTTGTCAATTGTACAATAAGGTGTAATTTGATTTTTAGTTCTTTGTAAGTATTTTTTTATGTAAGTCACAACTTAAAAAAATTTATTGAGTCATTTGTTCTGTTGGTAGGGTTGGTAGACAAGGCAAAAGTCAGGTTACTGGGGAAATTTAGTTTTTACACCACTTTGTTAAGCTGTGCTAGAGAGTTCCTCCTCCTCCTCCTCCTCCTCCTCCTCCTCCTCCTCTTCTCCTCCTTTTCCTCTTCCTTTCTCCTCCCCCTCTCTTCCTCTCCCTCCTCCCCTTTCCCCTCCACGCCCCCTCCCCCTCCTCTTCCTCCTTCATCTTCATCTTCTTTTGTTTTGTTCTGTCATTCCCTAAAACCTTAGGTAAAATAAGGAATCTGTAAAGAATTTGGGTAATTTAACCATGGAAGTTGTGACTTATGTCTATAAAACTATAAAATTTGCCACACTATTTCTTTCCAAAGTAATGAATGGATCAAAAAGCACAGGATATTCCTGATCTGTTTTATTTTAGCTTTTGACTCCCTTCACCCATGTTTTCTACCCCACCCCTTGTGCCTCTAGCAACCACCAATCTTGTTCTGTATCTGTGAGCTTGGTTTTGGTTATCTCTCTCTCTCAATATGTATATGTATGTATATACACATACACAGACATATGTTTATATATATACACATATATATGTTTTTACATTCCACATATAAAAGATCATATGGTATTTGTCTCTCTCTGTCTTATTCACTTAGCATAATGCCCTTGAGGTCCATCTATGTTGTCACAAATGGCAAGATTCCATTCTTTAAAAAAAAATTTTCCATTTTTATGGCTAAATAATATTCCATTGTACATATGTATCACAATTTTCTTATCTATTTATCCATTAGTGGGCACTGACGTTGTTTCCATATCTTGTCTCTATATATAGTGCTTTAATGGACATAGGGATGCAGTTATCTTTTTGAGTTAGGGTTTTTGTTTTGGATAAATTCCCAGAAGTGGAATTGCTGGGTCATATGGTATTTCTATTTTTAATTTTTTTGAAGAATCTCCATACAAGAGGTTTTCCTTAGTGGCTGTTTTCAGCCACCTCAAACACAGGGTTCCCTTCTCTCCACATCTTTGCTAATACTTGTTGTTTCTTATCTTTTTGATGCTAACCATTTTTACAGATATGAGGTGATATTTCATTGTGGCTTTGATTTGAATTTTCCTGATGATTAATGACATTGAGCATCTTTTCATGCACTGTTGGCCATCTCCATGTCATCTTTGGAAAAATATTCAGATCTGCCCATTTTTAAATGGAATTATTTGTGTTTTTACTATTGAATTCTTAATATATTTTGAGTTCTTAATATATTTTGGATAATAACTTTATCAGATACATGATTTGAAAATATTTTCTCCTATATAGTAGGTTGCCTTTTCATTTTGGTTTCCTTTGCTATGCTGAAGCTTTTTAAAAGTTTGATGTAGTCCCACTTGTTTATTTTGCTTTTGTTGATTTTAATCTTAGTCTTAGATTCAAAAAAATCTTTGCCAAGATGTTATAGTGCTCACCATCTATGTTTTCTTCTGGGAATTTTATGGTTTCAGGTCTTATGTTCATGTCTTTAATCCATTTTGAGTTGATATTTGCTGGATGGTACAATAGTGGTTCAGTTTCATTTTTAGCGTGTGGCTGTCCAGTTTTCCTAATACTATTTATTAAAGAGACCGTCCTTTTTCTATTGTGTATTCTTGCCTTTGTCCTAACTTAATTGATTATCTATGTGTGGTTTATTTCTAGGCTCTCTATTCTGTTCTATTGATCTGTATCTTTTATGCCAGTAACATACTATTCTAATTACTGTAACATTGTTATAGAGTTGAAATCTGAGAATGTGATACATCCAGCTTTTTTCTTCTTTCTCAAGATTGCTTTGACTCTTCAGGGTCTTTTGTGGTTCCATACAAATTTTAAGATTGCTGGTTGTACCTCTGTGAGAAATGGCATTGGCATTTTGATAGGGAATACAAAGCAATCGAGCATTTTAATAATATTAATTCTCCCAATACATGAGCACAGAATATTTTTTCATTTATTTTCATATTCTTGTTTTTTTCCCTTAATGTCTTGTAGTTTTTAACATACAGTCTTTTTCCTCCTTGGTTAAATTTATTCTTAGGTATTGTTGTCATTATTATCTATTTAAGAGAGAGAGCCCATAAATGGGGGAGAGGGACAGAGAGAGAGAAAGAGAAATCCAAGCAGACTCTGTGCTGAGTGTGGAGCCCCACACGGGCTTGATGCCGCGAGCCTGGGGTCATGATCTGAGCCAAAATCAAGATTTGGATTCTCAACTGCCTGAGCCACCCAGGTACCCCTTATTATTTTTGATGTAATTGTAAATGAGATTGTTTTCTTAATTTCTTTTTCTGATACTTTGTTATTAGTGTATAGGAAAGCGACAGATTTTTGGGGCACCTGGGTGGCTCAGTCAGTTGAGTGTCTGACTCTTGATTTCGGCTCAGGTCATGACCTCACAGTTTGTGATATAGGAACCCAAATCCTGTGTTGACAGCACAGAGCCTGCTTGGGATGCTTTCTTTCCCTTCCTCTCTGCTCCTCCCCGACTTGTGCACACCTGGGTATGTGCATTCTCTTTCTCTCTCTCTCTCAAAATAAATGAACTTAAAAAAAAAAAAGAAACAGATTATTGTGTATTCGCTTTGTATCTTGCAACATTTCTATTCTGATTTCTGATGATTTTCACATTTTATTCTCTTCATTGCTAGCCGTTTTATTTCTGATATGTGCTATATTTTTTAAAATTATGTGTTCTTTATTTCTTTTAGCTCATTTGGACATATTATCATTTTCATCTGCTTTGAGTCCACATTTTTCTCATTTGTTGTGATTGTTGGGATATTTTATAGTTCATTTTATTCTGTTTTTTTTTTTTTGACAGTCATTTAGTATGGAGTTAGTATATTTCTTTCATACTTCAGTGAGATGGGTTTTCTTGGGCTATGAGGAGAAGGCTTCAAAGTGATGTGGGGATTGTCCAAAGTAGCTTTCAGAACTTTATAGCTTAAAGGGTTTCTTTTTTATTGTTACTATAAGAGATTTAAGCGTGGCTTTTTCTGCACAGCTATTGCAGGACAAAATCTGGTTCAGGAAGGTTTTCTGCCCCTAGCCTTGTTTTTCCTGAGCTTTAAAGACCTTGTCTTCAAAAGAAGTGCTCTAACTTTTAGATGTGGTATTTTGCTGTTTCCTCTTTCTTGAGTTCTGCTTCCTCTGGATTCTTCCTCACTATATAGTATTTGAAATATCTTTCTCCATGGCCTTCAGGATCCTACCTTGCTCAACATTTTTTTTTTTTATTTCTACCAATTTTTTCTTGGGTGAGGCTCTGTCTTTCTAGGAGAGAATTTGCTATATAATGCCTTTTGTGTTAAAGTCTCTCTTTTTAAACTGATATTAATATAGCTACTTCAGCTTTTTCTTGGTTAGTACTTTCATGATATATCTTACTTGGTACTCTGTTCCTCCTTATCCACAGGGATATGTTAAGACCCTCAGTGGATGCCCAAAACCATGGATAGAACTGAACTTTTTATATGTTATGTTTTTTTCCTATATATACCTACCTGTGATAAAGTTTACTTATAAATTAAGTGACATAATAATAAAAACTGTAACTATATATTGTGATAAAACTTATGTGAATGTGGTCTGTCTTTCTCTAGAATATCTTGTATTATATTTCCCCTGCTTGTGATGACATGAGATGATAAAATGCCTGTGTGACAAGATGAAGAAAAGTGAATGACATGGGCATCGTGACGTAGTATTAGGCTACGATTGACCTACTATTGATAAGATACACAGAGGGAGAAGCATCTGCTTCTAGATCCAAGTTGACCCAGGGGAACCGAAGTCTCAAAAGTGAAACCGGGGATAAAGGGAGGACTAATGTACTTTTATTTCAACCTTTTTGTAGCCTTCTCTTTTATGTAAGTATCTTATAAACAGGATTTTTTTTTCACTTAGACAACTTCTTTTTGTATTTGCCAAATTAATTTTATTTACATTATTTGTTTTACTGATAATGTCTGGAACTGTTTCAACTGTCTTACTTGGAGTTTATGTACAATTTTTACTTTTTCCCCCTCTGCTTCTTTTTATGTTTTATTTATTTTCCTTTTACAAATTTCCTTCTCCACAGGTTTGAATTTATATGCTATCTACTTTCAGTGATTATTTTTGTTTGAAATATTATTACGCATATTTAACGATCAACGAAGTCTAAAGATCATTAGTGTGTCAGACCCCCTCCCAAGATAAAATAACTACACATGCACAAAGATGGAATTTGGTTGTTCCTGGTAGAGATGAAATAATAGGTCCTAAAACAAGGATTCCTCTGATCACAGATCAGTCTGTGGGGCAAGTGTATGAGACAATCCATGAACCCAGGCAGAAGACAGATCCAGGAGGGACCGAAGGAAAACCTTTCCACTGACCAATGGGGACCAAGAATGTCAGAATATCCATTCCCAGATTCTGCCCCAGACTCCACCAATCAGGATCTGAATTTTTGACAAACTCTTGGAATGACACATTGCTTACAATGAAGTTTTAGAACCAGTGGCCTAAAGCTTCCCACCAATTTTTTAGCAAGAAGAAATAGATGTTGACATTAGACTCCTGAGTGCTTTTGGTTGTTCTAAATATCTATGCTCAAGTTAATATGTGGTAGACATTATATAGTTCTCATTTCAGATTGTGTGTTCAGTCATGCTTAAAAACATTGCTTGATACATTATTAAGTGTTATAATTTTCATTTAACAGTCATCTTTAATTATAATATGATATAACAAGGGAAATAAATAATTTTCTTATATTGTACATTTAAGCCATTTCCAACTTTTGGCTATAATATTTAATATTGTAATAAAACTTGAGGTGCAAAGACTTTTAAAGCATTATTTTTTTGCACTTATTTAGATCTGGGATTACTGGAAGTAAAGACATTAACACACTTAAGACTCTTGGCAAGGATTGCCAAACTGCTTTTCAAAAGGTTATACCAGTTCTAACTGCTGCCAGCAGTGTGAGACTATATTTCATGGCACTCTGGCTGGCATTGGACATTATCATTTATCTATTAGGCAATTAGCGTTCTTATTGATTTTTAATTTTCAGCTGTTGAAGTCCATGGAGTCTATTTAATGAGTCTTCAGAAAGGGTTGGGCTGAGTGAAGAGTGAAGAGATGTAGGGCAGAAGGCATCCCCGTTGTTTGGACATTCATCATAGAATCTAACCAGATCTGTTACCTCTTGGACTACCAAAGTTCAGGTTACTTCTTTTCTTTCAACCTCTGTTTTTTCATTCATGAAATGAAGGGTGGGGCCAGCTGCCTCCAAGATCCCATTTGGGTTTAAGATTCTGATCCACCTCTTGGTGTGAACTTCACATTTCAAATCTGTGCAGATTATTCTGATTGTCTTGTCTGTTGCTACAGGGATGTGTTCTGTCCACCAGGCATACTATTTTCTTTTCTTTGGTGTCCTCAGTAGAATGTATTTTAAATTTTGTTCCTCCTCTGCTTCCCTTTCCACTTTTGAAAATTTTGATTAAAAAAAAAAGAGAATGCAAATATGGTATATGAATATTTAAAATGTGATTTGCATTTAACAAATTACACATGATCACATAATTCCCAATGTGATTTTGCATCAGGAAAGAAGTGAGAATATATATTTTATATTAAATGCATAGCATTTAAATACTTTAATACAAACAAACTGCATTTGAATATTAATCTCTTCAAAAAAGACCTTGCCAGGCACATTAAATATTTAAAGCTTTTTCTTAATACAAAGTTCTGGAACCCCTTGAACATATTCAGTTTTCTCTATTATTTGTAAGTTTGGAGAATCTTATTTTTTTTATGCATTTATTGTCAAATTTGAATCTCTAGTTGTGAAGCTTTTCCTCTACAAAGACAAAGGTAAGTTAGCAGGCCAAGAATCCCTCAGGGTAGAGAGTGTTAAAACTATTATGCTAAGTGCAGCCATGAGGAGAGCTGACTCTGTGAAGGGGAAGGAAATTATATGATAATATGATGTCCTAAAAATGATAGAAACATTGATTGTTAATATTGCACATGACCTTAGAAGTCATCAAATCGACTATCTAATGCAGAATCCAGGTACCACATCTCCAGGTGGTCAGCTAGTTACTTCTTGAATATCTTCTGTGTTTGGGAGCTCATCACCTCACAACGCAGTGCTGTCTTATACTATAATTGGACAGTGTTTGGGAAATCACTTATTTGAGTTTAATTCTACCTCTAAATGAGCCACTGATTTTAGTTTATTCTCTAGAGCAATTACATGTGATTAGGTAATTCCCTAAGTGATTTTGTATAAGATAATATTCTGTAAGCATGTTCACTGTTCTTAATAATGATTAAAAGTAACTTTCACAAAAAGGGATGATTTGTCAAGTATTCAAGGAAATTGAACTCAAGAACAAATTAGGTGATTTTTTTTAGATTTTACACCCAAAGCAAAGACAACAAAAGCAAAAATAAACTTAAAACCTTCTGCACAGCAAAGGAAACCCTCAACAAGATAAACAGGCAGCCAACTGAATGGGACAAAATATTTGTGAATCATATGTCATCAAAAAGACAAGAGTTAACAAGTGCCAGGGAGGAGGTGGAGAAAAGGGAATCCTTGTACATTGTTGTTGGAAATGTAAGTTGGTACAATTCCATAAACAGTATGGGGCTTCCTCAAGTAATTAAAAATAGAACTACCATATGACTCAGCAATTCTACTTCTGGGTATGTATCCAAAGGAAATGAAATTACTATCTTGAGCAGATATCTGTATCCTCGTGTTCACAGCAGCATTATTCACGATAGCCTAGACATGGCCACAGCCATCAGTGGATGACTGGACAAAGGAAATGTACTGTATATACACAATGGAATGTTGGTTAGTCTTAATTTTTTTTAATGCTTTTTATTCATTTTTGAGAGACAGAGAGAGACAGCTGGAGCAGGGGAGGGTCAGAGAGAGAGGGAGACACAGAATCTGAAACAGGCTCCAGGCTCTGAGCTAGCTGTCAGCACAGAGCCCGACGCGGGGCTCGAACTCACGAACTGTGAGATCTGACCTGAGCCGAAGCCGGATGCTTAACCGACTGAGCCACCCAGGCGCCCCTGGTTAGTCTTAAAAAGAAGGAAGCCCTGACATTTGCAACAACATGGTGGACATTGAGGGCATTATGCTAAGTGAAATAAGTCAGAGAAAGACAAGTACTTTATAATCTTATTGTATGTGGAATTTTAAAAAAAAGCAGGACTCATAGAAATAGATAACAGATCTGTGGTTGTCAAAGCTAGAGGGGTGTGGGAATGTGGGGGAAATGGATAAAGGTGGTCAAAATGTACATATTTCCAGTTACAAACAATTCAGGGGATGTAATGGTGGCTAGTTAGGAATAAAGATTGTGTATGTGAAAGTTGCTGAGAGAGTAGATTTTAAAAGTTTTCATCACAAAAAATTTTATAACTATGAGGTGATGGATGTTAACTAAATTTATTATAACCATTTCACAATATAAACAATATAAACAATATCTAATAACTCTTTTGTATGCTTTAAACTAACACAGTGTTACATGCAAATTGTATATCAGTAACAGTGGGGGAAAAAGATCAGAAGTCAATAAAGATATCTTTAAATTAGTGGTCACAGCATACTAATAACTACCAATGAATTGTTAGCTGTTTACAAACAAAGTAACTTCTCATAAATAAATAGTTAATTGGTTTATTTTTTAAATCTAGTTAAGACTTAATAATAATGAAGATAACAACCACAAACATCTAGCACATAGTGTTTCTTCTGTGCCAGGTGATTCTCTTAAGTACTTAACATATATAGATTTATTAAATCTTCACAGCCGCCTATGAGGTATGTATTGTTATCCCCATTTTACAGATGAGGAAACTGAGACATAAAGAAGTTACATTTCCCAAGTTATAAATGACAGTGATTGGTTTTTAATCACTTTGATGCAGTTTGTGTTCTTATTTATTATGCTGTACTTAGACTATGCTATGTATCATTCAAACAAAGACCCCTTTGAGAGTGAAAGAGGACACTAATAATAACTACTCCCAGATAACACCACAGCCATACTTCTCCAATGACAGTCTAAAAACATATTGTAAGCTCTCAAAAGAACTCTGAGGGGCAGATCCAAGTTTTCTGGAGCCTGGATGTTAGACAATTTTGAGGGTCCTCTTCAAAAGAAAAAAAAAAAAGAACACGATAGCTATGAATACGTTAGATATCAAAATGAAATTTTTGTTTTTAATGAGAAAGAGGTAACAGCAAGGTAGTGGAATCTTGGGGATTCAAGTCTCTTTCTTCTGAGATCTGTCTGAAAAATTAACCAGAGACTTGATGTCATCTCGGCTTTCCTCCCTGCCTCCGATATTCTACAACATCCAGATTTCATAGGGATGGTGCAAATCAGACTTCTGCATCAGATTCATGATAGGTCTGCCTCTGTTCACCATTTTCAGGTCACTTAGAAAATAAGTTGAGCACCTAGAATTTTGGTGGTGCTAGCATTTTAAAATGCATGTCCAAGGGTGACCACAGACATGTTAGAATGGCCACTTTATGGTTCCCTGATCCCAGGAAGGGACCATTTAGATCCTCTGGAACCCAGGAGAATAGTTCCTGCCTAGGCAGGTAGTGGGGTGACTTTTTGTGAATAGGGTGAGTTACTGGTTCAGAGTTTCTGGTGTGAGTTCAGGCTAGCCAGTGTATTATTTTGACTTGACCCCTCATTTTCTTCTCTCTGTTGATCTCTTTGACCCTGTCTCCCAGGTCAGAGATGACTTCATAATCTTGAGTTTCCAGCCTTAGAATACCCATTTTGTAAAGAAAACATGAGTGATTCTGCAAGATCTGGTGCCTCTTATATCTAGAAATCTCATAGTGCCATATGCGTTAGCAACATTAGATTGTCACTAATAAAGGATAAGAAAGGCAAGTACTCACTTATTTGTAGTCACATATAGATTTGAATGCTCTCAGAGAGATAAATTAAATTCTTATTAATGTTCTGCTATGTGGTGTTAACTCCATTCTCATTCTTTTCCTCTTCCCTTCCTTTACTTCTTCTCTCCTTTTACCCATTGTCCCGTAATCTAAGAAAGCCAGTGTGGAAATTTGGGTTACGAAAGGAAGAAAACCTATTTCAGTTTCTTTTTTTCTTTCTGTGGTGAGGGGATAGGTAATGGCTGTCCTGACTTACATAATTTTTTCTGTGATCCACCCCCATTGTTTCCTTGCAAAAACTGAAAAAGTTCCTTATTACTATCCTAGCAAGGACAGGAAGTCTGAAATCAAGCTGGCTACTGCCTGTCAGGCTAAGTTGTTCATTATATTCTTGTTTGTCTTGTTTAGATTATACATCCCCTGGGCAAGAGGCCGGGTGGTTTTATTACAGTACCCATCGGTCTGTCAACACCATCCAAATTAAAGCAAACACTCTACTCGAATGGTGCTTTTTGATCAGGTCTCCCTATACCCAGACTGCTTAGGACTGAGAGCTTTGAGTTAGCTATGACACCATTAAAATGGACTGAACCCAAAATGACGGGGATGTTCTTGAGAAAACTCATTTTCTCATCTGACATGGACTGCAGAAGACACATTGAAGCTGTAAAACACAGCTTGGAAATGACTAGACTAATTTTGGAACCCGTTTACACAGCTGCTCCACTGAAAAGCTGACTTTTATTGTAATTCTTGCTCTGGGAGGGCTTGCCTTTTATTTAATTAAAAATGATCGGCAAAGCAGGCTTTTGTTATAGTACTGTCCACAGTAAAACTGCAAGGTGAGTGTGGGTGCAGTAGCTCTCTGACATTCTGTTTTATTAGATGTCAGTTTATAATTAAAAGTTTGAATGGCAGAACTCTGGGTACCCAGCAAAATGATTTTGAGGATCTTAATTATTTCCAGCCATCTTCCTGGCAAATATATGAAACTGAGATACAGCATGGAGGGAGACATTTGGCATTTCCTAAATACTCCGTTTGAAAAATGCAGAAATAGGAAATGCTCTAGGGTTTAGAATCCAGGAGGGAAATTCACATTTTGAAATGCAATTGAAATCATCCTCTGCTAGGGGACAGAGTTACATGTTTGAAGCAATAGATATTAGAAGCAAAACAAAGGAAGTCAAATATCCTAGGGAAAGACATCAGTCTTGGTTATGAAGTTAATTAGAAAAATAAAAGTGCTTTTCCCTTCCAGTTATGCTTGTTATTACTTATGCCACGATACTCATTTTATAGGAATGCTTTTTAGAAATGCCTAAATTTTACTGAAAAAAGGTTTTGAGATTTTTTTTCCATTTGTGCAAACTAATATAGCAATACGCTAAATTTTGGGACTCATCAAATGCTTTTATTTTGTGACACCTAGATGCCTAGAAGTGAATTAATCAGTCATCAAATGTTTTTCTCATAAGGGTTATTTATATATCTGAAACTTCACACTTTGAAAGTGAGCCAGTTAGAATTTCTGGGGAACAAACCAACTCAATTGTTACTCTTATTAGCAAATTACATAATGTAATAGTCACATGTACTTTATATTAATATACCCAGGGCTACTTGCAATTTAGTTCTAAGCTTGCTATCTTCAGTACTACCACATTTTAAGGATCAAGTCAGGTTTAGCAATAAGACTGTCAGACTAATAAGACTGTCAACTGTCAGTAGTTGAATCTGTTAAGGCTATTTTAGTTGGTCAAAGTTAGGTTTATAGACAGCATTACTACTTGTTACCTTGTATTATTTAGTAAAGGGGCTGATGAACTGATCAGGCAGAAACAATGTAAAGAGAGATTACATGTTCTAAATGACAGTACATCTATTTTGATGGTGTGGAGTCTTTGTTTGCATTCTTGGTGTTTAGAAGGAAATAGTAGCAAGCAAAGATAGCTGAAATTTCCGAAACCTGAATTTTAAAACCAAGTTCAGAAAATATTTAGCTATATAAGTTTCTAAAAACCCCAAGTTGGAAGATTTTTAGAACTGTCTCCTAATTTAAATGTGAGAGGTGAATTACAGATTTAAATGAAGTACATGTACTGTTTGGAAATGACTTTTTTAGCATGCAAGTTCTACACTAATTAGCTCCCAGGAGGTGAATGAGAGTTTTTGTTGTTTATCTAGGTTCAGCTTTAAGCAAAGTGAACCAGCAAAGTTAGCCACCCACAGGCATTTAAAGCATTGTTTGAAATACCATCCCTTCCCACCCCTCCAAAAGACAGAATGTTATATAGGAGATAAACTAACTTTGGTTTACAAAATATACTTAAAATATTGTATTTATTGTAGCATCTTCTTACAATCATCATCTGATTTTCAGAATCATAAAGTTAAATGATGTCTATGTATTTTAAGTCTAATGGGGACTTTTGGAATACTTTCAATAGGGAGTAAATTTAAGTTGCACTGTGTTTTGAAAAACAAGCTACGTGAATCTGAGGTGGAAGCATTATGAAGGCTGAAGAGACTATTAAATATGTTGATAGAGAACGTCTCAGCTGGCTGTTAGAGAACAGTGTTCCTCATCAAGTCCTTATCCAAGTTCTGTACTGGCCTAGCCAGCTGGGCTAAGTCCCTCTCCTCAGGTTAATTAGTAATGTTGGGAAACATAAAGAGCCATTGAAGAAATTATTTATCTTCTACAGTGTGTGTCTGAAAGATCAGATTGGGCTTTAAAATTCTTGGCACAAATCAATAATGTTCTATGCAATCCTCCACTCTTTCTTCTTATTTGTTTTTCTTGATACATAGTATGCATTTTATATTTTTAATCTATTAAAAAACTTTTTAAATGTTTTTTTTATTTCTGAGAGAGAGAGAGGGGGAGGGGGGAATGAGTGGGGGGAAGGGCAGAGAGCAGGAGACAGAACTGGACGCAGGCTCCAGGCTCTGAACTGTCAGCACAGAGCCTGATGCAAGAAAGACTCAAACCTGTGAGCCACGAGATCATGACTTGAGCTGAAGTTGGCCACTTGACCGACTGAGCCACCCAGGGGCACCCAACATTGTATGTGCTTTAAAGTTTTCTTCGATTCCATAAAAATAAGACTCAAACCCTATTGGGATGTGTTAAGCCTTTCCTTCCTCTTCTGATTTTAATGACCACATGTGTTAGTGTAGCCTTTAAAGTACTTGGGCTATATATTGACGAGAATCATTATAGTAGCATTAGTCTGTTAATGAATTCACTCTGGGAGAGTTTATTAAGATCCAGCCATATGTTATGGATTCCCCAGAGAAACCCAGTGAGTTAAGTACTATTATTAACCCATTTTATAGCTGAGGAAACTGAAGGAAAAGAGGCTAACCAACTTGTCCAATGTCACACACTCAGTAAGTAGCTGACCCAGGAAGCCTGGCACGGGAATTGCTTTATTTCTGCTCAGGATGACATAGCCTCCATTTTTTTCCCATAATATTTTATTGTCAAATTATTTTCCATACAACACCCAGTGCTCTTCCCCTTAAGTGCCCTCCACCATCACCACCACCTCTTTTCCCCCCCTCCCCCTTCCCCTTCAACCCTCAGTTCATTCTCAGCATTCAATAGTCTCTCAAGTTTTGCATCCCTCTCTCTCCCCAACTCTCTCTCCCTCCTCCGCTCCCTTGGTTCTCCATTAGGTCTCTCTTGTTTTCCTGTTAGACCTATGAGTGCAAACATATGGTTTCTGTCCTTCTCTGCCTGGCTTGCTTCACTCAGCATGATACCCTCAAGGTCCATCCACTTTCCTACAAAGGGCCATATGTCATTCTCTCTCATTGCCATGTAGTACTCCATCGTGAATATATACCACATCTTCTTGATCCATTTGTCAGGTGATGGACATTTAGGCTCCTTCCATGTTTTGGCTATTGTTGACATTGCTGCTATGAACATTGGGGTACATGTGCTCCTATGCATCAGCATTTCTGTATCTCTTGGGTAAATCCCTAGCAATGCTCTTGCTGGGTCATAAGGGAGTTCTATGGATAGTTTTTTGAGGAACCTCCACACTGTTTTCCAGAGCGGCTGCACCAGTTTACATTG
>NC_043704.1:103876794-103929540 GCF_006229205.1 Suricata suricatta | reverse complement strand
GGAGTCGATTGGGTTTTCCATGTAGAGTATCATGTCATCTGCAAAAAGGGAAAGTTTGACTTCTTCCTTGCCAATTCTGATGCCTCTTATTTCTTTTTTTTTTTTTTTTGTCTGATTGCTGATGACATAGCCTCCATTTTGAATCCCATAATTTTTTGTGCTTCAGTTCTCTCTCTCTCCCCACCGCAATCCATGCAACAAGCCATCACTCTGTAAGGCCCAGGAGTGTGTAGTTCCTGTACTTCTAGGACTTTTCTTGTCTGCCCTGGCTTTTGGATGTCCCCATCCCTTTTTACTTTCAACTGATTTTGTACCATAAGAACTGGGTTGGCAGATAAGAAGTAAGGGCATCTACCTGATTCTACCTTCTCTATTGGACGAAGTGACTGCATGCCAGTAATATCACTTCGAGTTACAGGTTTGAGCTTTCAAATAGTATTGGAATGCATGGTTTTAGAGGAACCTGAGATCTGAGACAATGTCTGAAATACTTGTTTCTAACATTCCCGAGGGTAATCTATAAACAGGGAAACAAGATGGTTATGCTGAGTTAGATGTGGCTTTAAATTTAAGATTCTCTTTAGATCCAGAAAAATCCTTATAAAAGAGAAAGAAGAATCCATTCATTCTGTGTACATTAATAGGATGCATTTTTTCCCTGGCTTTGAGAAATTTATTATTTCTTTTGGGGAAACAAGACATGTATACATTAATTCAACAATAGAATAATTCCAAGACTTGACTTAGCAACTAAATGGAATAGATAGTGTTTCAAAGTTTGCCTTGATAGTGGAGGCAAGGTTTCTGATCATTGGCTTATAGTTAGAATGGGAAAAGATCCTAGAAATAATTTAATTCATCATATCTCCATTTTATGTAATAAGTACCTATATATTATTTAGTTAATATTTTCCCCTAAATCAGTTTCATGTTTTTATTTAAATAAATTACCTCATATTATAAAAGGAAGCAACTGCATATGCCATATATCTTAAAGCAATAAGGGTAAAACAACATTTTAATTCTAGCTAAAAACTTTGCCTTTGGAACACTCTAAATTTAAGGTATGCCCTTGATTAAAAAAGGAGATTTGATGGTATTAGGGAGGTGTCAAAACTATACTAGCATGAAGCTAAGACTTTCTCCTTGACCTTCTTAGAAAAGTTAAAGAGAGAATTAAAAGGGAATCTCTTACTTTGAGATTCAAAATTATTTAATACTTTTAACCAACTCATCTATTACTTCCACTAATATAGATCCCAGACTTTGGAACACATTAATACAGTGGCATCTTCCTAATTTTCAAACTAGGAAACTAGAGTCCCAAAGAGAAATTATTGGGCAAGTCAACACTAAAAGCTGGCTCTCCTGATCCACAATCTTTTCCCTGCTGCATCACCCTACAATTAAAAAACACTACCAACAACACAGAAATGGTTTGGTTTTTAGAGGTAGTGTGTCAACTTTGGGCATGAACTCTCTTTTAACTAGTTATGGTTCCTGCTTTTGGTAATGAAGTGGTCATTGTTTTTCGGCCTTCTTTACATAGATTTACTATTCCCTTTACATATCTATTTGCTTATTTGTATGTACTTATTTAGTTTTAAACACATGTATATGTGGAATTTGAATTTTGGAGTTTCTCAAAATTAAGAAACTGGATTAAATTCAACCTCAGCAAGATCCCCCCCTGCCCTGCTGCCCCACTGTCTTGCCTGTGATGAAGTGATGAACAGCTGGAATTTTGCTATGACCTTGGGAACAGTTTATTTTGACCTGGTCATAGTCTACCTGCTTGCTTTTCCTCGTACAGTACCTCTTCTCATTAGAGAACTTGAAGCAAACATTATAATATGCTCTTTAAAATTCAGCCTAAAGTAGGGCTTAGGAATACACCAAAGCAATACACTGGGGGTGTGTCGTGCTAAGGCACATTATTTTCTCTAACACACACTTTATCATATTTTTCTTAATATGTTTTGCATGTTACACCTCACTGTGAAAGAAAAGGAACTACTAAGCTGTCCAAAAAGGATAATTTAAAATCACATAAAGTTTTTGAGTTTTAGGGTTTTTTGCCCCCTAAAATAAATATTTTCCTATTCAGGTCTTCTTCTTATTACTTTTATTGTTCTTGGTTTTGATTCACTTGTTGATGTTGAAACTAATTTTTTAAAAGCATGTATTTTTCATTTTTTGGTTAATGTTTATTTATTTATTTTTGAGAGAGAGAGAGAGAGAGAGTCAGTCAGTGGGTGAGGAGCAGAGCGAGAGGGAGACAGAGAATCCAAAGGAGGCTCCAGGCCTGACACGGAGCTTGAGCTCATGAACTGTGAGAACACGACCTGAGCTTAAGTCTGATGCTTGACCGACTGAGCCACCCAGATGCCGCCTTTTTTATTTAAAATTTTTAAAGCATATATTTTCTTTTTTTTAAGTGAATTTGAGATTAATATGAAATAAATAGTAGTCTGTAGGCATTTTAAATGTTTGGCCTTTGTATATTGGGATATTGCTGCTACAAAAAGTTACCAGAACACAAATTTATTACCCTACATTTCTGGAGGTCAGAAGTATGATACAGTTCTCACTGGCTAAAATCTAGATGTCAGCAGACCCACATTTCATTTTGAAGCTATAGGGAAGAATCCATTTCTTTACTTTTATACTTTCTAGAGACTTTATGCATTTCTTGGCTCATGACCCTTCTCCTCCATCTTCAATGCCAGCAGTGGCTGGTGGCATCTTTCTCACATTGTATCATGTTGATGCTAATTCTTCTTTCATTTTCACATTTAAGGACCTTTGTGGTTACATTGGCCCGCCTATATAATCCAGGAAACACTCCCCATCCTAAGGTCAATTGATTAGCAAATTTAATTGCATCTGCAACCTTAATTCCCCTTTGCCATTTAGTTGCAGTTTCAAGAATGTAGACATCTTTCAGGCACTATTTATGCAGTCATTTCTTGAAAGTTATTTCCTACTACTTTTATTTTTTAAATTTATTTAAAAATTTTTTCTAATGCTTTTTAATTTATTTTTGAGAGACAGGGAGAGACAGTGCAAGCAGGGAAGGGTCAGAGAGAGAGGAAGACACAGAATCTGAAGCAGGCTCCACGTTCTGAGCTAGCTGTCAGCACAGAGCCCGACACAGGGCTCGAACCCACTAACCATGAGATCATGACCTGAGCTGAATGAAGCCGGACGCTTAACTGACTAAGCCACCCAGGCACCCCCTCCTTATACTTTTAAAAATAAAAATATATCTTGAGGAAAATATGTTGTAAGTTGATTATCAGTTAAATTCATTTTAAAATAAAAAATACCTCATTACATAGATTAACATTTTGTGGAGACATGCATTTCAAAGGCTTAAATTAGGGGTGCCTGGGTGGCTCAGGTGGTTAAGCTTCCATTCTTCATTTTGACTCAGGTCATGATCTCATGTTCCTGAGGTTGAACCCCTCTCAACATAGAGCCTGTTTGGGATTCTCTTTCTCTCTCTCTCTCTCTCTCTCTCTCTCTCTCTCTCTCTCTCTCTCCCTCTCTCCCTCTCTCCCTCCCTCCCTCCCTCCCTCTCTCTGCCATCCCCCTGCTCACAATCTCTCTCTCTCTCTCAAAATAAATAAACTTAAAAAAATAACATTTAATTTCATCATAAAATCTTTAGTTTTTTACAATTAGGATGGTATCATTAAAGTTTAAGTCTTTCTAAATGATCATTCAATCTTTTTTTTTTAAGTGAGAAAGAAAGAAGGGCACAGGGAGAAAGAGAGAATCTTAAGCAGGCTTCATGGTCAACACAGAACCTGGTGTGGGGCTCAATCCCAAGGACTCTGGAATCATGACCTGAGTTGAAATCTAAAGTCGGATGCTCAACCATCTGAGCCACACAGGTGCCCCAAAATGATTATTTGGTATCTTTTTTTAGTGTTTATTTTTGAGAAAAGAGAGAGAGAGAATGCATTCGCATGTGTGAGTGAGTGAGGGAGGGGAGAGAGAGAAGGAGACAGAGAATTCAAAGCAGGCTCCGTGGTGCTGTCAGCACAGAGCCCCATGTGGGGCCTAAGCTCACAAACCATGAGATCATAACCTGAACCAAAGTCAGAAGTTTAACCAACAGAGACACCCAGGCACCTCTGGCTATTCAATCTTAAATTTTTATATTTTCGATATCTAGATGTCAAGTTTACAGCAATATTAATAAACTCTTTGGTAGATAGATTTTATGAAGTTTGGTTGTGATGTGCTTTTCAATCCACTGGTGTTTCTTTCTCTCCCTTAGCCCATTCTCTCCACATTATCCCTGTATTTTTCCCTCTACTCAAAGCTTGTCCAGTAATTACTGATAAAAATCAACCTCAACACTTCCAACTCAGATAGTTATAGAGAGAGGATTATATTCTACTGTGGATTTACTTTTAATTTGTTCTGGCCTAATCTAAAAGATTCAAGGATTCTGAATTCATTTGTTATCATATTATATAATTATAATTTGGAACCTACAAAAGTATGCAAAATGCTTTCAAAAAAGTTAAAAAATGTATGTTTCTGTTCTCAGAGTGGCAAGGTGAAGAAATTAAGCTAGAATAAGAATAATGTATTAATACAGATTGACAAGAAATGTTACAGGCAGCACAAGATCAATGATTAATTGGCAAATCAGTGGACAGGAAATAAACATAATGAGTTCTGAGAAAGATAACTCTCTTTGTATTGTGTGTGCCCCATGCCCTTATATTACCCATTACCACTTAATTAACTACATCAGCCATGCCCTGAAAGTCACAGCGATTCTCCATATCATTATTAACCTGCCCTTGTAAAAGGAAAATTTTTGGTACTATGTGCAAGTAAAGCTGTAAAACTTATGCCCAGATGTGAAGAAATTATGACTATTTTCAGATATCTGGGGTTAATAGGGTTAGATTCAGGAGGGCTTCAGCATAAAGTACTCATGGTGAATGCTCAGCAAATATTTATTAAAATAAAATTATATGAGTCAGCTCTTAATATTTTTCTAAGTTGATCGATACTTTACTGAATTTTTGCTATGTATTACTTTAATCTTTTCATGACTTTGATTTAGCATTTATTTTGGAAGGAGCTTTCAGTTATTATCTACATTACTCAATTAAAAATCCATGATGAATTTAATTTACATGGTGTTTTCTGGTCATTAATGAGTATTAAATAAAATCCAGCCTAATATCATTTTAAGTAATATTTTCTGTCAAAGGACCACTTTTATTCATCTCAAACTTTGAGATGTTATCCACATGATGTTTTTTCATGCTCTTGATATTATTGTAAATACCTTTATGGGATGGATTTATTTGTCTTTAATTATATAATTTTAGCACTATCCTAAGATTTTAAACTACAGAAGAATATTTTTTAACAAGGCATTTTTGCCTTGTTAATTCAAGATAAAAGGGAAGAGCTTTCACACCATAGATTTTTTTTTATTAGTGATTATTTACATACTGACTTATTCTCTGGTAATCATGGTTTCCATAGATGGATATTACTTTTGAACATTTTAATTGGACTTCTTTTGCTATTGAAAAAGATTTTTTACAGAGTACTCCAATTCTGTTGTATGACTCTCATTTCTAGCCTCCCTACACTGGTATTTTCTTTCTGTTATTTGTATTTGCATTATATATATGCATATACAAATCTATATTTATATATATATTTAAAGAGGCCATATCAAGGATGTGGATACAAGAATGGGGAAGTATTGGAGCCACTCATTTAATCTATCACAACTGCTATGGATTATATTAATAGATAGCCCTGATAGATGTATGCATCAACAATATGTCCAACTTAAACAATTAGCTTCAATAAATTAACAGCATATGTTCTGTCTACCCAGAGTACAATAAAAAGACCTCTATCCAGTTATATAATTGCATTTTATAACAGCAATAATACCTAGCGTTTATTTTGGCATATATAATCTCCACATGATCCTCACAACAGTCCTGCTGAGGTGAGATGCTGGAGTGAGAAAATGCAAACAGCAACTGGTTCCTGGCTTGCAGCTAGAGCCTATGAACCAGTGGAGGCAGATGATTTTCTGTCTATGCAGTTTTCCTTCCTCCTCACAACATATCTCTATTTGATCCTTCACTCCAATATAGGTATCTTTCTTTCTGTTGTATTCCCATCTCAGAAAGATTAAACTGCTTGACAGTAGAATGTGTTTTGGCTGGCAGCAGATAACTAGAAATTCTATCTCCTGTCTTATATTATTGCCAGTGCCAACTATGACTAATATAAAGACCGCTTTATAGAGAGCATTATTTTTATGTACACAGATGTAAAGGAAGGAAACATAGGGCTAAAAGGAAGGTGACTTGGCCTGGTAGAGCCTCACTTGCTGCCAAACCCCTGTCCTCATATTCCTGCTGAACTGCATTTCTCAGTAGGTGATGGGTGACTAAATCGTAGTGTGAGTGTGAGCAGAATTCATGTCTGCTTCCTCCAGGCTTGGCCTGTATATTATAAGCTTCTTAAATGTGGTCCTCCATAATGTGTCCCTCTCAGATACACTGGAGATTGAGAGTTGAAGTGAGCCTGGAAGCCTAATTTTGAAGATGGCAAAGATGCACGACGGAAGGACCCTGTGTTCCGGAGTCACTGCTCGGAGGAGTGTCCTCCTACTCTTGTGGCAGGATTCTTGCACAGAGAGTCTTGATACGGAGGCTTTTCTTTCCCGGAAGCAACTTTGTTCCTGCTGGCACTACTCAGTTGGGTTCATACCCGAAGAACTGAGCCCCGAATGCCACATGGCATAGTTTTTCATATATTGTCCACTTCCTTGTCTCCCATTTCTGGTGACATGCGAACATGTACTCTGATTAAGTGGGCTCACGTTACACGGTCACGAGGGATGTTGTCACGCACTCATAACCAGGTTGCCTTGAGGGATTTCTTTGTTTGGCTTTTCCTTCGGGAGGGGGCCCTGCTGCGCTCGGGAACGCTGGTATTGTAAGCAAGACGTATACTTCTCTTGTGTTGAGTATGTATTCATGTTGTTATAGCAGCTAAAATCAACTTCAGTGATGTACTTGGGTCTTCCAAAGTTATTTCTCTAGGCCTCAGTTTCCTCTTTTATAAAATGAAGGAATTTGCTATCCTGCCCGTCTTGCCTTTCCCCAAACTCACAGAACATTTGGGGCTTCTGCACTTGCTGTTTCCTCTGCCTGAAAACTCTTCTCAGAAACTCACACTGCTTGCACCCTCAGTCCCCGGTTCAGCCTAAATGTGGCCTTACCAGTGAGGCCCCTGGGCACTCTCCTTCTCCATCACTCTTTTCTCCTCTCATCTTGTTCTAGTTTTCCTTATAAAACAGTCACCAAACTATTTATTTATTTATTTATTTGACCCTCGGTAAAATATTTGTTGAAAAATCGTGTGAAGTGCTCTCCAAGGTGCCAAACAGCTATAAAAGATTATGTTTTCTAAATTCAAGAGTTTATAATCTAAGGGGAAAAACAAAACAGATTTGAAAATCAATTTTAGGTGTGCCTGGGAGACTCAGTCAGTTAAGCATCTGACTCTTGGTTTCAGCTCAGGTCATGATCTCATGGTTTGTGAGTTCGAGCCCAACATCAGGCTCGGGGTTGACAGTGCAGAGCCTGCTTGGGATTTTCTCTCTCTTCCTTTCTCTCTGTTCCTTTCCCTCTTGTGCTCTCTCTCTTTTTCAAAATAAAGAAATAAAATTAAGAAGAAAAATTTTAAAGTCAACTTTAAATACGGAAAAGGCATATACACTTTTCATCATTATATTGCCAATATGTAAAGGAAGATAGGGATTATAATAATTATTAAGTACTTATTAGGGCACCTGGGTGGCTCAGTCGGTTAAGAGTCTGAATTCAGCTCAGGTCATGATCTCACAGTCCGTGGGTTTGAGCTCGGCTTTGGGCTCTGTGTTGACAGCTCAAGCCTGGAGCCTCTTTAGATTCTGTGTCTCCCTCTTTCTGCCCTACTCCTGCTCACTCTCTGTCTCTCAAAATAAAGTAAAGACATAAAAATAAAAAAAATAAAAATTTTAAGACATTATTTCATTTGTTGTGACTGCAAAATTAGCATTATGTTACCCTTCTTATAGAGGAGGAGACAGGGTAAGAGGGCTGGAATGGGAGCTTCATAAGAGTAGAATCACATCCGTCTTATTCTCTGGCATTTAGCAAAGCTTCTGACAGATAGCAAGAAATAATTTTTTTTTAACAGAAAATGGGTTAAAAAACTTGTCCATGGTGGATCAGTTGAGATTAGAACAGGTACTTGCCTGAAAACAAAGTCCATGCTTTTTTTATACTCCTAGGCTGGCAAATATGTTTCACTCTGATCTAATTCCTGACTCTGGGCTGCAGCTTTTTCTGTTTCCTCTCGTGAAAGACTGTTCCCTTAGTAACCACATGTCTGAGTTGTTTCCATTTGTCAGGCCTCTGCCCAGCCATCACCTCAGTGGTAAGGCTTTTCAAGCCCCGCCCAGGCCTATTGTACCAGAACTTGCATTTTAACAAGATCCTCAGATGATTCCTGTGCATATCGAAGTGTGAGAAACCTGACGCTAGGACTCTAGATAATACCGTCAGTTAGCCTTGGCATCATCATGGCACCTTTACCATCTCTGTGTACTTCTCTGTTATACTCATTCAGAGCTAGAGCCCTAACTTTGGCATCATTATATATTTTCTAGAATGGTTAGGGCTGAGTGGAGATGATGTGGAAATATTTTAAAAAGATGATCTTCAGGTGTTTAAAAATAAAAGTATTTGGTTTGCTAAAAAGCAGGGAGAGATGCATTCTGGATCACAGGAAATCAAACAAATACATTCACTATGGCAATAGGTAAACCTCTATGTGCAGAATTGGAAAGATACTTGGTCCAGAGTAGTACTTACCTTGAATGAATGGGTATAGGATGAAGGGGAACTAAAGTAGTGGCAGAAGAAAGAGATGAAAGCATTAAGAGGGCATAAAGATAGAACAAGGCTAGTAGGGTCTAGGTGAAGGATGATGTTAGCAGCTAAAAGCAGGAGGAGAGAAAAAAAAAACTTCCAGGGAGAATTAAATTTGTTAAGATGAAAATTATGAATGTTCTTAAAAAAATTATACTAAGTAGTGAGGACAAAGGTTATAATGTGAGAAGTTGCAAAATCAAAGGCTTTAACAAAAAAGAGGGTGATGAAAAAATAAGCCACGAATATAGATCATTTATTTATCAAATTTACCATTTAAGGAATCACAGAAAGAAGAGAGTTTAGATGGAAGGGTGATCGGTTCAAGAATTACCTCTGAGGCCTGGGCAGCCAGGGTCCCTGTGCTGAGCCCTGTCTCTTAGCCTAGCTTGTATCCTCTAGTCTTGCCCTTTCCTATTAGGTCAAGGATCAAGGAACCCAGGAAACTGCTTCCCTGGTTTCTCTTGCCTCCATTTGAGAGCATGGTTTCAGATTCCAGAAACTCCTACCTAAATGACCCCAAAGTCGTTTTCAGGAGTCTTGAAGGCCTCTTTCTTTGGTCTAAAATCTTGAGGGTAGGACTGCGTAACTAGCGTGCACATACCTAACAAGGGCCGCACAGTGGGGGTGTTTGTAGCCATGAGTTAGGCGTGATCTGCACAGAGCTTGCGCTGGTCTCTGGTCTGTCCCCACACATGCCTATGAGGCCCCACGTATTGTTTGATGGAGGTGGGGATGTGAGCAGAAAGGATCTAGGGCAGGGGGTGGAGGGGGTAGGTTTCAGCTGCATTATTGCCCTAGGCTGGTATTGGAGTCGAGTGAGGCTTTCACTAGATTCTGTACTCCATGAATCGTTTTTTTCCTGTAGGAGAAAAGATGCCTTCATAATTTAGAAATTTAATTAATTTTTCTTGAATCATCAATTAAGGAAGTTGAATGATACACCGCTGAGTGCAGTTATATTTACTGATTCTTCAGACATTCAGAAGGCATCAATATGGTAACTTCAATAAATATTTGCACTCTCAGTGCAGATGTGGGACTAATCAGAGGGCTGTAGGGGAAAATATAGATTAGACTCAGCCCCTATTAGTAATGCACTTCCATTTTTAGAAAAGATCTTTTATCCTGAGAGCCATTTCTACTATACTAAAATTAACTACCATGCGATTGTAGCATTTACTGTAACATCATGCTTGTGTCTGGCATCTGTGTTTGTCTCCATGTTAATTCCTCGACGTTTCCATTTATTTTTCATCTTCACAAAGGTTAATTGACATCGACTACTGTTTATATGAGGAATTCCTTGGTGAGTCTTAGGGGTGGTCACTTTGTAAGGTTTCAGTTCAGTTGAGCAAGAATTTTGATAGTCAATCTATCTACCAGGCTCTCTGGAAGCCTAGCACTTAATTGAAGTGCATTACCCCTGACTGGGCTGGTTGTTAGGCATGGGGGGCAAGTTTGATTTTCTTGTCTCCTTCTTATGGCTTAATCCTCTATACACTGACTCCCTCTTAGGGTTTTTATAGGCACTTTCTCCCTTTGCTAAGACATTATGTAGATAGAACAGTAATTATTTACTAGTGATACTCTGATGCTTTGGGCTGAGGCAGGACAGTAAGACAACAATACATTTGTATGCTGTGTTTAGATTGGTACACAGATAGGTATACATGGTGTTTTCCATACCTCAACACTATGAAGTAGTCTGGACAGATATAATCCCAGCTACACTGACGGGAGATCTGCGGTTAAGGTCATGGTGCTCAGTGATGGAGCAGCAGGTGAGACTCTGGATCCTCTGACTCTTGGTCCAGTGCTTGTCCCCTATACCACATGGTACATGGGCCCATTTAATTTGAAGTAGCAGTTGTGCTTGCTGTGGAAGTCCTTCATACTCTGTACATTTTGAGAATCGGTACATAGATGTCACCTCTTGATTTTGAGTTGGGAGTTGATTCCTAGTCATTCACTTTTTATATTTTGGATTTCTGAGGGTGGTGCTTGCACTATTCTCATTTTGTTCCACTGGCTGGCCTTTTAGGGCTTAAAAGATTGTTACTTGCTGTTTTCACTTAAAAAATATAATATACTTGCCTTACAGCAAAATATATAACAATAAATATAGAATTGTATGTGTGAGCATTATATTGTGGTTTTATATTTACTGTCACCAGATGGAATCAATGTAAAAAGCTTGGTTGGGGGTAATTTAGCCTAATTATTGATGCTTTACCAGAGGGGGAAATCTTGTCAATCTTCTCTTAGGTAAATTAGTTTTTAGGGTTGATCTGTCGTCTAGCATGGCAATGTCTATCTCCTCTCATAAAATCACGTCATGTCCTTTGCCATTTGGGTCCAGAGAAATAACACCCATGATGTCAGGGGAAAAGGGCTAATATCACCACCCCAGCTTTCTGTTCCAGGTCCAGTAGTGGCAACCAGCCAGCACCTTGGCTGATGCTTCACACAGACTCATGGCAGTCTGCCTCCCAGCTGTCTGTGCCGGGCTCCATCTGTGGTTGCTGGCCCCGTGGCAGTGCTATGCCTCTGGGAATGGATACACCCCAGAAGCTCCAGGCTTGAAGCTTCCCAACCTCCGGCCCTTTTGCTGAGATGGTCTGCCAGCTCATACAAAGTCTCCTACTAATGCCTCAACTTTATAATATCAAGGGACCCCTAGGTGGGCCCAAAATGGATATGGGTGCATCGTTGCCTACACTGCAGTGGGTGTAGGCTTTTCAGGTTCATGGAGAAAACTCCCTTTCTTTAGCTTCTTACTGGTTTGATATGTGGGAATTATCAGGGATTTTCCAAGTAATAAGCATGAATTTACAAAAACAGAACTCATAGAATAATTTTGCCAAACTGTCACCTAGGATACTGTCGTCTTGTTTTATTTTAAATTCCTTTACCTATGAGTATTAGTGGCGTGGGATTGCCGTATCCCACATGGTCTCACCCTGCTTTGGGTAGATGGTAGACTTCTGCTAACCAGCACTTGAAGAAGTTGAATTCTTATCTAGTGGTGTTTGCATGGAGTCTTGTAGTCAAAGCCTTTAAATCAAAGGAAATCATCCAGGAGAACAAAAGGTTCCGTTAAGAGACAGGCCCTTCTGTTGTTCCATTAACTGTTTTCCTTAAATATCAGAATGGTTTAAGTAACTAGAGTACATTGGTTTCCCTGACTCTGTCCTCGTTCGGCTTGATGAGCATTGAACACACACATGCATGCGCATACCTGCACACGTGTGCACACACAGATCCTGTAGTCAGGTTCTTGTGCAGCCCGTGTTGCTATTTATCATTCATTAAAATATATGAGATTTCTGTTATGAAATGTTCTGTCTCCAAAAACAGATATTTCTTCTCTTTTAGAAAAATATCTTTGGCTGGATCCCTGGAACTTTAATTAAAATCCCGGTTGCTCTTTAAAAAAATGTTACTGCATTTCAGACAGCTTGGATGTAAAACAAGGAGTCCAGGAACCAGAACGTTTTGCCGGTGGGATGGAAGGGACCGTGAGGACAGATCAAAGTGCTGCCTGGGCTAGCTAGCCTGATGGGTCTCAGGGGATGACTCTTGGGCAGAAGCCTGCCACTTAATGAGGACCAGCCCATTAGTCTAAGTCCCTAGGTTTGAAGGTAATTATTGGAAGCAGTCACAAATTTTCTTTCATTTGTGTCCTTGACATTGTCTGGACTGTTATAAATAAAAAACTAAGAAGATTATCATTAACTAATTAGTTAATTCATTTATATAGTGTTATGGACTGAATATTTGTGTCCTTTCAAAATTCATACATTGTAGCTCTAACTCTCAATGTGACTGTTACTGGAAGGGGGACCTTTGGGAGGTGATTAGGTGTCGGTGAGGTCATGAAGTTGGAGCCCCCATGATGAGATTAGTGGCCTTGTAAGAAGAGGAAGAGACACCAGAACTTCCTCTCTCTGCCATTTCAAAATACAAGGTGGCTGTCTGCAAGTCAGGAACAGGGCTCTTACAGGAACCAAATCTGCTGGCTCCTTGATGTCAGACTTCCCAGCCTCCAGAATGGTGAGCAATAAATGTTTGTTGTTTAAACCACCCACTCTATGGTATTTGCTGTGGCAGCCTGAGCAGAGTAAGACTTATAGTTCAGTTATTCCTGGTGCTTATTTAACTTTTGCTCCTTCAGTAGACTGTGAGTCCCATGAGGGCAGGAGCCACCTCTGTCTTGCCCACTGCTGTGTCCCTGGCACCTACCTGGGAATGTGGGAAAGACAGAAGCTCAAAAAAAAGGTATACGATGGATGTGGAGGCACCTGGCATACTAAGTAAGAGGAATATGAGTGTGACAAAATTATAGTCCCTGTCTTTCCAGGCTAATGGCATCCTGAAGACAGTTGGAGAATTGTGCTTATTATAACATGAGGTACTATTTCTTAGGCAACTTATTATGCATCAGGAACGTTTCATATTTTAACTCTCAACTTGATATCGTAGATTTTTTTTAACAGAGGAAGAAGCAGGATTAGGGAATTTAAATGGCCTATTCAATGACACATAGCCCCTAGGTAGAGAATCCTGTCTTCAAACCCAGGTCTGTGTGTCTTCATTATCTCTCCAGTGCTACCATCTTTGGATATTTGTGGTATTCTTTCAAGATCAAGCTTTTCTGACTTTCTTAACTGAGAACTATAGGAGATAGAAAACATTTACTTTTTAATAGAATTCCTACATGAAGAGGTTTATATTTTAGTTGGTCATATGAGCTTTGTCTTAAAAATATCTGCTAAGGTTGGTTTGATTTCTTCTTGACTGAATGAAGGTGGTGCTGAGCACAGGGTAGTCAGTGGGGGAAAGAGGCTGAGTGAACTCTCCCCTCTGAGCCATTCTTATTGTCACTGTGGGTGGGCTTGTGGGACAGAGTGAGCTGTGGTGAAAGTCAAAGGGGGGTGTAGGCAGGCTGACTGGCTCTGAGGATGTCATGGCCATCTTTTATACCTCTGAGGAGGGGCATGGGATACTCCTTCACAACCACAGATTGAAAGCCGAGCCTGGCGGACCTGCTCTTGTAAGCCCCAAACCTACCTTCTCAGGCTCTTACACTAATTTGAAGGGGTTGGCCATGAGGAAGGTGGTCAGGTGGTAGCCAGGCTTCTGTCGTGTGACTATTCTGCTTGAAGGTTCCAGGATCTGTCATTCACCAGAGGGTCCTCCAGGCTGAGGCTTAGGCACTTGCTGAAGCAAAGAGTGGAGTTGGCAGATAATATGCTTGCTCTCATGCTCTGAATTCCTCAGTGAACATGGAGAAAGAGAATCATAAGATGCTGGATCTCCCGCTTTGTAGGCTAAAGATTCACCTTCATCAGATTTGATTTGCTACTAAGTATATTATTAAGCAGTAAGATAGTAGAAGTTAGGAATTCTAAGTTTTTTTTTTAATGTTTTATTTATTTTTAATACAGAGAGAGACAGAGCATGAGAGGGGGAGGGGCAGAGAGAGAAGGAGACACAGAAGCAGAAGCAGGCTCCAGGCTCTAAGCTAGCTGTCAGCACAGAGCCTGACGTGGGGCTCGAACCCACAAATGTGAGATCTGACCTGAGCCACAGCCGGAGGCTTAACCGACTGAGCCACCCAGGCGCCCCAGGAATTCTAAGTTTTAACCTCAGGTGTGCTCACATGTAGGTGTCAGTGCTCAAGCATAGAAATAAATGGCTTTCTCAAAGACGGTACTCATACATTTTTGGCCGAGAAATTATAGACTCAAAGCCAGTCCTGACCTCTCATTTTATAGATAAGGAAACAGCCAGAGAAGCTATATGAATGAACCAAAAGATTTGGGCTTATTTTTCTTTGCCTTCAGCTTTGGCTTGCAAATCTAGTTAGAACCTTGCAGACTCAGGCTCCGGGTCACACTGATCAAGTATGGGCCTTCCCCAAGGTAGAGTGATGAGCAAAGAAATAGAAATGTGGGTGGTCTGGAGTAGTTGCACGGTGTGAGTCTGTGTGCAGCAGTGGATGGGATCTACTCCTCTGACTTACTGGAGGGCTAATAGCAGTTGTTTTGAACTGCTGGTAGCCTTATGGAGTGGAGGAGAGGATTTAAATGAGAATCCCCTGGGCAGATTTTTTTTTAATGTTTATGTATTTATTTTGAGAGAGAGAGAAAAAGAGAGGGAGGAGCAGAGAGAGAGAGGAGAGAGAATCCTAAGCAGGCTCCACACTGTCAGCCCAGAGCCTGTCATGGATCTCAGGCTCATGAACCATGAAATCATGACCTAAGCTGCAGTTAAGAACTGGACACTTAACAGACTGAGCCACACAGGTGCCCCAACAGATTTTCTAAACACACATAACAAACTCTGCTTGCCTCATCCCACCCAAAGTGGATCCAAAATAGAAGAAATGGCAGTGAGCATGGGTATTTGTAAGTAATTCTAATGTGCCTACCCCTTACTGAGACCCACTGTGTTACTGGCAATGGTAAGCTCCCCGAGGGATGATCTCCTAAGTGTCTTTGTGTTCTCCACAGAATTGGGTGGAGTGTCTAATTCACTGGATATTTGCTGAATAAATGGATGAAGCAGATGGCAGTGGAGAGATAAGAAAAAATCCCCTAGACAAAAAAGACTAGGCCCTGGAATGTGAGGAAACCTGGGGGCTGTTCAGTCAATACACGTTCACCGAGCGCGCTTAAAGGTGAGCCCAGCCACCTTCAGGCGTCTTGCTATCGACCTTCTATCAATAAACATAAACACTGTTTTGCCCTTGACCTCAAGAGTTAAAATAATAAATAGCTTAATTGGTCATTATTAATTCCACTTTGAATTTATTATAGATAAATGTGGCCTTGAAAAGAATCACTCCCACATTCAGCCCATGTGTTTTACCCTCGAGCCTCCCAAAGGTGTGTGTGTAGTAAAGCAAATAAAATCGGCCTCCCGTCGATAGCGCATGTGCTAGTGAGTCCAGGCAAATGGCCATTTGCAAGGTTGGATGAGTAGTTAAGCCGCACAGGCACAATGTAATATGACACCATTCTTCATGGTAATACCGTCTTTCTCCTCGTTACATTTGAATATAGATTGCCAGTGTGTGATGCTTCCAACCTCCCTCTCTATTCTTGAGCTGTGGAATTTTTCAGACAAGGTGAAGTCCACATGTGCTCCCCAGACATTATTGACTTATTTGTAAGCCTCAACAAAATCACAGCTATTGTCTCTAAGAACTTAATTTGCCAAAGCTCTTTTCTTCCTACCTTTAATTATGTTTATATTTATAGACTTGAGCCACCTGCCTGCTCAGTGCTCCTGTTTAAGTGTATCTCTTATGTACCACTTAATGGCTCAGGGCTTTTCCTTTATACTCTCTTTGCTTCAAACCCAACATTTAAATATCTGTACTCAGCTCAGCTTCTGAGTATTAAAACATTTTTTCTTTACTTCCTTGAAAAGCTGCAAATAAGCCTTTTAACATTTTATCTGGACCAAACAGTAGTGGTTTTACACAAGAAACGAGAACTCTGTAAGTAAATCTGTGTATTTATATGACTAAAGTGCATTATAAAAAGAAGCAGTAAATCCAGTTTTCTACATAAAAGGAATTAGATTTTCCAGTTTACCTCTGCTCTGGGATTAATAAAATGTGCAACAAATAGCTGATGGAATGATCCATTTGAAGTTTGTAAAGGCATCTTGGGAAACTGGCTGGAGTAGCTTTTTTATTTTTTCAAAAAAGCATGCCTGTTAATTTTTTGATTCAGTCTTGTTCATGAATGGTTGTTTTAAAATGAGCTGAGAGACTGTTACCTGCCCTTTTCTGCATGGCTGAGCGAATTCACCCGTAAATCCAAGTTTCTCTTCATTTCCATCACTATACGTCTCCAAATTACGGAGAATTCTTTCCTGAGCTGGAGTGGTGCCAGAAGTTTCTCATCTACTGTCTGTGGGCTGCCTTTTTCTTTCCCCTCTTTGAGGCTTTCTGATGCTCAGAGTGAGCTCAACTCAAAGGTTTCCAGCCTCACACTCGCCTTACATTCCCCCACAGTCACACCGAGCTCTGTGATTCTGAGGAATACCGTGTGCCAGCATCCGATTCACAGTCTTCTTTTACCTGCAGGTGTTCCAGAAACTTCAAAATGCGTCTGGTAATGTATTTGCTTCTCTAAACGTGCCACTTTGGCATGTATTATATGCAGCTGCTTATTATTGTTTTTTAAAAAACCTGTCTTCTGAATACCATGCATGCTAAAAAACTGTCAAAGGGGGCTTGTAGAACAGTGTAGGCTTAATTATTGGTCTAGGTGTGCATGTGTGTCCTTGTTAATGTAGGCATGTTTGCATAAATATGTATGATTTATATATACATATATGTCTGCACAGGCGGCTTTCACTAAAGGAATCTCATTGAAGGCACTACTTTTTATGTACATACAGGTTTTCTAATCAGATCTGTAAACATCTTACACAGCAGCAAGTAGAGGAAAACACATTTTTCATCCCCTTGCAAATGGCTTGTTTTAGGTACCTATTTGAAAAACCCTCCTTTCTTTCTTAAAAAAGGGTGATTGTGTGTGTGTGTGTGTGTGTGTGTGTGTGTGTGTGTGTATAGGGTGTGGGAGTGTTGGTTTTTGAGAATTTGGAGAAGAGTTACCTTGCTGCTGTATGGGAATTTCTACCCCATGTTACCTGCTTTCTTAAAACTCACTAATCACTGAGAAGAGATGTGGTTCTGCTTAGGAAAAACCCCAGGGGGACAGTGAGCCGCAGTGTTCAGCAGGCATTTTAGGTATTCTAAATACTACTGCTTGAATAATAAGTAGATGGGGTAGATTTGCTATCGCCGAGTCCTGCTATGTTTCCTGGCTTATAGAAATCACAGTCACACTGTACATTTAGGGTGTGCATGTGTTTATTGAACTCTAGGAAAGCAGCGTGAGAGTCTGGGCTCATAAATCACATTATTTATTTGCTAGTGTTGGGTGCTAGATTCTAAAATTAAGAAATTACTTAGCAATTAATAATACATTCAGCATCCCTTGTCTCATTGGGTGAGATTTACATCTTTGGGACTTGCTCTTCTAGTTATAGAGATGAATGATTTAAGGTTCAGACTTAATTGCTGTTAGACTTAAAAGCTAGAAAGATGCTTGCAATACTTTATTTAAGAGACTTATTTTGAAAAATATGTATGTATATTTCTAACTGTGGTGGTGAGCTAATTATGACTATAATGTGCTGTATGTTATACAGTATTACTTGTATAATAGAAATCTTATTTCTTGTCTTATATTATAATAATTCTTTCACTTTGCATGATGTTCTTGCTCTTGAGAGATCAATAATTATTGTTTTAAAGATGAGAATAATGTAGCAACTCAGAATTCAAAGAAAAGTAGGTTGAACTAGCAGTTTTCTGAGAAATCAAATAATAATAGATTTTCACAAGTAGGTTTTCTAAATGTACAGTGGATATTGATATTTGAAATGGAAATATCTTAAATGTAAACTTGTTAAGTGGAATAGACTAGGATAATACTTATGCCATCTTGTTATACTTCTTCACTATATTTAAAAAGGTAGTAAATAGGTTATTTTACATTGGCTATTAATTACTTCTGCTTCATGATATTGAGTATAAAACAAACGATTGATTTTTTTTATTGGCATTGAATTTTAGATAACTATAAACTTTGGTAAAGTAGTTTACTTAATTGTAACAATAAAATGTATATTCTTAAAAATCTGTGTGAAAACTACTTTTACTTTTTTAGCTCTTAAGATCTAATATTTTATCACTTATAGAGCTGTGTGCTTAGAGAAGTTTCTGTGTATTTCAAGAAAATTACCTAACTTTTAATGCTGATTTTTATCAACCTTTATGTTCAATTTATGATTACGCAAAGTATCACAGTAAAAATGAATTTCAATATGTACAAATGGTTCCTAGAAAGGGCATACTTTATTAGAAGCCATTAAAATCCTGTGTAGGCTATTAATGTTATACTCATATATTGCTCTATGTGTAAAGGATTTTTGTTTTAGGTGCCATTCATTTCCAGTACCTAAATACACCTAAAATTGTGACCTATTTGATATAGGAGACTTGAGTTTAAATGTGAATATCTGGATGAGGATTTCAAACTCAATGTATAGGATAACTGGAGATTTAATAGCACTGTTTTAAATATGTGTTTTACAATAGGCATTATTGCATATACAAATATTGGGCTATGTAAAAACATCCCTTATATTCAACAGTATCACAAAATACTCTCATCTTACTTTTGAAGTTGGTTATTTTGTCTGAAGTCAGTTTCACAGGCGTAAAAAGATGTTTTGTTTTTCTGAGCCTATATGGCACTGTGTAGTAGCAAGAAAACATTCAGTGCCATTTTGTAGGGAATACAGCATGTACTAACTAGTGAGAGGGGAATGCCATATTTTTGTTTCTAATTATGATTTTTCTACTGTCTTTTAGATACATTATAGACCAGGCCTTTATTTTATAAAGCAGGTTTGTATTACTACAATACCTGAAATGATTGTAAAACACTTCCCCTATACATTAGTTTCCCCATTATATGACTGAGAGTGTTTTATGAAGCATTTAATTATTTAAGGCTCACATGTAGAGAGGATTTAAAAATATAATTTGTAGACTGATCATGCACCTATAATGGAAGACATTCATGCTTAAAGTAAGCATTTATTGAGCAGGACTTTGGCAAACCTTTCTATATCCTTGGGCAAAAGGGTGGGTGGAGGAAAGGAGTTCTTATCTAAAGAAACAGATGCTATTTCTGCTGTCTCACCATTAACGATTGTTTATGGCACACTTTTAATATAGCTTGAGAATTTTATATATATTGGTGTGGGGTGTGTGAGTGTGTGTGTGTATAGTTTGTTTGTTTTACTTAGTTTCAAATACCATTCTAGGGTTTGCCCATAGAAAGGGATGATCACAGCTGGAGTTAGTGAGTTGAGCAGACAGGCTGAACAAGGAAATTCTGGAGAAGGTGAGTTCTCAACCAAGATTTGGAGGAGATTATTAGCAGGCACTGATGGAAAGCGGAGGAATGGGCATTTGGGGTGAATGGGAAAGAAATATGAGGAGAATAAATTCATGTCAGGAAACAACAAGGTGATGACATTGCATGGTACCATATTGGGAGGAATAGGAAGTGTAATTGAAAAAAAAACAGAGTTGGATTTGAAATACGTGAAGATTAAGTAATTTAAAGATTAAATTGATCCACATTAGCTTTTATCATATCTTGTGGAAACTTTTGCAAAAGTAAAAATTTCTTCTATTTTATCATAACAATTACTTCTCTAAACAGCATTTCAAAGTCTATTCAATAACATTACTTAATATTTCATGAGAATTTGCTATAGGTCAGGCACTGTGTTAAATACTTTCAATGCATTATCTTGTATAATCCTCACTATTAAAATCCTCATTCTACAGATGAAGAAAGTGAGGTAATAAGAAACTATATAACTTGTCTAAGATTGTACAAAATCAGAAGTGGCTGAGCTGGGATTTGAATCTAGACTCTGGAGCCCAGCCTTCTAACCACTACATGACAAGGCCATTGAATTTTATTCCTTCATCTTTAGCTCCAGGTCCAGATTGGTGTGATCACTTGCTTACTATACATGCCATTTAGGTCCTCTGGGAATAGATTTTGAGAGAATTAATAAGCAAGTAACTTATTCATAGAGTGGAAATGGGATAAAAATAAAAGGGGAGGAAGCAGAATTGGACAGAGAAAGACTTTGGACCACAAGGCAGATCTGACAGTCTCAGCCAACTCAATGGTTATCTTCAGAAGGAAGATTGTCTATTAAAGGAGCCCCACTTAGAAATTGACAGGCTGAGTGTCCCTAACCTACTCAGTTTCTGACTAGGGATTCCTAGGAAAGGCATGGCTGTGACCCAAGCTGAGACACATCCTGAGTATTCTATAACTGGAGGCTCTTAGCTAATGCACTTTGTGCAGCTGAATGGGAAGTCCTTTCTTGAAAGGTGATCTGAGTGGTGTACCTCCTTAGCTGCCAAGGTGATATCTTTACAAAACCTATAAAAATTCAGGGTGAGGCAAGGTAAGCACCTAGGGTGAAGAATTTAAGGAGACAGGCACTCCAGTGCACCAAGTGCTGACCGGGCACTTACAAGTTGATTTTGCACTGCCTCACTCTAGTCCCCAGACCCTCAGATTCAACACACTTAGAGTTTTGTTCATCATTTTCTTCCCCCAACACATGTCTTTTCAGTCTTCCTTCAGGCAGATCCAATAGGCTGGGTCTTTCCATCTCTAGTATTTTTTCTTCTCATCCAGTTTAGTCTCCGCCGCTACTGCATCATATGATTTAAATGCAACTCTGATTTTATAATTTCAATGCTTAATACTCATCATTGTTTTCATATATCCTAGAGAATAAATTCCAAGCTTCTTTCTATGGGCATAGAAAGACCTTGAATGATCTGATTGTCTGACAATCTGGACCCAGGGGTAGAGGTGTTTTAATACTATAGCTGAGTGCTTAGTTCTATATGTAGAATAAGTTATATATAATTTGGGGATTGAATGAGAGACAGGAATTTGTAGAACTGAGAAGAAGATATTCCACATAGAGGAAGTAGAATGAAGTAATTTGTGAGAGAATAGAGGGAATGGGTAGTTTGTCTGGAATTTGGAAAATTCATAGGAGGTTAATGGATATGCCTGGAAAAGTAGATCAGAATTAATTAGAGGACTGTAGCTCAGGACTGTGTAAGGTTTCATCTGAAGGTTTGAGAGCAGAGGAGTGACGTCAAAATGATCTTGTTCATCATGATATAGAGTCTTGTGGTCATGATGTACAGGCTGCAGTGAACAGAGATCAGTCAGGAATCAGGGAAATCAGTTAGAAGGCTGGTTTGCTATTATAGGCAAGAAGAAATGAGATCTTGAACTAGGTGTATAAAGAATAAAAGATATAATAAAATATGATTTAAGTGTGAATAGGATTTTAGGACTGATTAAAGGAAGGAGGTGAGGAAGAAGAGTATTCAGAGAGGACTTAAAAGTTTGAATTAGGTGACAGGAGGCTGGTGTATGAGAACCCGAAAGAGATTCTTTTAAGGGACGATAACAAGAGTCCAAGAGGTTTCTGCAGATGGACCATTCTCATTTATTTCCCCAAATGAATGAGATATAGATCTTTTCATTTTTCTCTCATCTCTCATCTAGTTATTCAACTCCTCAAATTTTGCCTTAACTCACTGTCTTAATCTCTTGAACAAAATGTTAAGGCATAGAAGACAAAAATTACGTTTATAGACACCAGCCATTCTGACAGAGCTTGGGTTCTTTTTTTAAATTCAAAACTATACCTTTTTTGGGTCACACAATTTCTGATAGTTTGAGTGAATTATTATTATGATTAATTTTCAAGAAGATATTTTCGCTTCGTATAGACCCAATCCTGGCTAGCAGAGCTTGGCAGGACTGGCCTATTTCATTGAAGGCTTACCTCATGAAGTAGATAGAAAAGCCAGCACTGTTATTATGAGATGCAGATATCTTTTCATAGAGAAAACCTGAAATAACTGCATCCCATTGCCCAACGAACAAAGGGACAGAGATAATTGATTTAACATATACAAAACAACTACATTTCTTGGTAAATAAAAATCCATATAATATAGGATTGTGATGTATAATTGAAAACAGAATTTTTGGTGAATGACAAAGACTTAATGCTACCTAATCTTTAGGTACAGAAATGAATAATAACTTTTTTTATGGATTTGCAATGCAATGCAAGAAGGTCAAAGCAAATATTTAATTACTCTCAAAATGGAACCACAAAATGGTAGCATTTTCCTGTTCTTCCAGGCTGACTTGTTTTACTGTATAGTACATGAAGACACTTGTAGTAATATTACATTAGCATCCATGGTGTACAAAAAAGTAAACTTTTAAGAGATGATCAAATCTCCAAAGCCTACTAAGCAACCACACACAGATTTGTGCCTAACAAGACATGATTATCCAAAGAAGAGCTCTAATAGTTTGGTTAGTTGTTAGATTGTTGACAATGATAATGTAGATCAGATTGCCCTGTTTATGACTAGGGCTGCCAGACACCAAAATACAGGAGTTGTACACTCTGAGCTTCAGAGTAAGGAACTATCACAAGAAGATGAGTAGAAATCTTTTACAGTTTCACACCTCGACATAGGACAGTATGCTTTTCTGATTGCATTAAAACAAAACACCATGAAACACTGAAATATGAAGGCAAAGGAATCATCTGTGTGGGCTTGGGTGATCTTGTGCTTCACCCTCAGCCTTCAGGGAAATGATCTGTACCAGAAAACATTTAACCTTTATGATAGACTAATGTTGTTGATCCTATTATTACTAATTGTGCAGATGAGGAAATTGGCTAGAGAGGTTTACTTACTTGCCCAAGGTCACACAGCAGGTAGGTAGCAGAGTAAATTTGAATCAAGGGCCTGAAAAAAACTTGCGCACTGTGCTGGACACTGGGTGTAAGCAGAGCAGAAAGAGGGCTTTCCTACCTAAAAGTCTCTTCTCTGATGCCCTCTTTCCTCTTGCTACTCTTACCTTCCTTGGGCCCTCCATCTTTTTCTGTGTACAACAAGAAAATATTGTAAATTCAGGAACCAGCACAAAAGCTATTTTTTTTGAAAAGCTGATAATTATTTGCTCAGTGAGATTAAAAATATGTTGCCACCATATTCTTATGATTTGCATCTCTGCTGTGCGTGAGTCCACCTGCTCATTCTCACCTAGCTATGTGGCTCTTCTTAAAAGTCCTTTGTTGATGTTTAAAATTAAGAGACTATAATTCTGCTTTTAATTTTGGTTTACTTTAGACCATTTGAACCCACACTTTATTGGAGAGAGCAAATTGCCACTATATGCTACTGTATAACCACATGCATGTGATTAAAAATAAATAAACATACTAACTTTCTAGAACTTCCGTGAAAGAAGAATCAAGTGTGATAAAGCTTCTGATAAGTTTTGTTTGTTTGTTGACAGGAACAACTCTTATTTAGACTTCCTTATACATCTCATTCTGAAGACTTAATTTCCTTAACTGTAAAATGGGTATTACAACTAGCTTCTATATAGAAGTATGGTGCAGTAGAATACATAGAAGCTTCAGAATTAGATGTGCCTGGGGGGTGCCTGGGTGGCTCAGTTGGTTGAGAATTCAACTCTTGATTTCTGCTCAGGTCATGATCCCAGGGTCATGGATCGAGCTCCATGTTGAGCTAATGCACTGAACATGGCATCTGTTTAAGATTTTCTCATTTTCTTCCTCTGTCCCTCTTCCCCACTTGAACTCTCTCTCTCCCACCAAAATAATAATAATAATAATAATAATAATAATAATAATAATAATTAATTTTATAAAAGGAATTAGCCATGCCTGGGTACTAACTCTCCCTCCTGTCATTTTGGGAAGCCACTTTATTGTCCCTGAGGAATAGGGATAATACTGCATTGCTCTGATGGTAAGATGGTTCATGTGTTGTTCTAGGCATAAATAGATATTCAATAAATATGTTTAGCATATCAGTAGGAGCACAGAGACATAAGTGGTTAAAAGCACCTCACTCTGGACTCAAACTTCCTATCTGAGCTCTATCATTTATCATTTATCACCTGAGTGACATTGAGAAACTTACTTAACTTCTTTGTGGTTAGTTTTCTTGTGTGTAAAATGGGAATGATCCCTTCCTTATGGGATTGGCAGGGGGATACATGAGTTAATGTAAGTAAAGCATTAGGAATGGTGCCTGGCATAAAGTAAGCATGAGTGTTAAGGTCTTCTTTAGGAGATTAAGCCTGTTGAAATCTTGTTTCTTTTCAGAGTGAGAAGCCTGGTAATTCACAGTACACCTACAGGCATAAATTTACAGTTTTTTTGGTATTTGAGATGCAAAAATATTTACTTTAATGTCTGCTGAGTCATTGATACTATATACCTAAGTCTAACAGTTTCTTGTGGAGTCTCTATCCGTTGTTGGTGGAAGTTGGGCTCTTGCGTACCAATTGGAAGGAAAAAGTAAATTGGTACAACTAGTTTTAGATGACAGTTTGCAATATCTATCACCATTTTATTTTATTTTAATATTTTTATTTTACTTTCATTCCAGTGTAGTTAAAATGCAGTATTGCGTTAGTTTTAGATGTACAATATAGGGATTCAGCAATTATATATAGTGCTCCTTGCTCATCAACATAAGTGCATTTTTAATCCTTTTCACCTATTTCAACCATTCCTCCACCTACCTCTCCTCTGGTAACCATCAATTCTCTATGCTAAGATAGTTAAGAGTCTATCTTTTGGTATTTCTCTCCCCGCCTCCGGCCCACCCACTTTGTTTCTCTTGTTTCTTAAATTCCACATATGAGTGACATACCTAGAAAATTGTTACCATGGCCAATGCCTGTACTCTCTTCTAGCATTTTTATGGTTTCAGGTGTCACATTTAGGTCCTTAATCCGTTTTGCATTTATTTTTATAGATGGTGAAAGAAAGTGGTCGAGTTTTATTCTTTTGCATGTAGCTGTTCAGTTTTCTACCACCATTTGTTGAAGAGACTGTCTTTCTCGTTGCATATTCTTGCCTTCTTTGTCAAAGATTAATTGCCTGTATAATTGTGGGTTTATATGTGGACTTGCTATTCTGTTCTTTTGATCTGTGTGTCTATTTCTGTGCCAGTACCATGTTGTTTTGATTACTGCAGCTTGAAATCTGGGATTGTGATATCTCTAGCTTTGTTTTTCTTCTTCAAGATTACTCTGGCTATTTGGGGTCTTTTGTGATTCCATGCAAACCTTAAGATTGTTTATTCAAGTTCTGTGAAAAATGCTATTGGTATTATCTATCACCATTTTAAATGCACATCTCTTTTGACCTGTCAGTTTTACTTTTAAAAATTTTTCTAAAGATACACTCATATAATTGAGTTAAGACGTGGTGGAGTAGTTGCTTGCAGCATTATATGTAATATTAGAAATCTGTTAACAACTAAATATACAGAAAGAAACATTTAAATAATTTATGGTATATCCATGCAATAAAAATACTGCAGAGGAGATTGAAAAACTGTTAGAGCCATAGTGAATATGAAAAACTGTACAAACATACTTTTAGGAGGAAAAAAATTTTTTTAGAGCAATCTCTATAGTAGGAGTGATACTGTTTGTGTTAAAAAATAGATATATTTATGTCCATTTGCTTATTTAAGCATAAAAAACTCTCAAAATATAAGAAACTGTCAGTAGTGTGTATGAAGGAGAAATGGAAATGTGCACTGAATGAGTACTTTTACCTTCCACTGTAGATGTCTTTTGGAATTGTTTAAGATGGGCATGTATTTCTTTTACAATTTAAAAAATGGTCAAGAAAAATTCCTTTATTTCCCCTACCTCCCAGATACTAGGTTTTGAAAAAATTATTTCACCGTGCAAGTATAATCCTAAGCCTTGGTATATTTTTGAATTATTGAGCCAAGTATTATCCTAAGTTAAAACAGAATGTGTAGCAGCTCAGTGCCAAAGCTTCAGTTTGTTCCCAGGGAGCAGAAACCAAAATGACTAAGGAGATTTCCTAACATCAAGTCACAAGAGAATCTTAAGTCCTGTGGCAAAAATTCATGTTGTTCAAAAGTTCATGCACTTAGAGAGAAAACATTAAATCAAACAGCATTAGATGGGAGAAAGTAACATCTATTCAATGACTTTTCTTCAGGACTTATTTAATTGAATGCTAAACATGGGGAAACATTACACGTGGGAGTTTTCTTACATTAAGGTTTCTCTGTATTTCTAAAGCCCCTCAGTCAGTCTTTTGCAAAATGCTATATAAATGTTACATTGCTTTTGGGTTTTGAGCAGAGAAGTAATTTGCACGGAGAGGTTAATCAAGATTTTTTGCCCTTTGTACTTTTAAAAGTGCTTACACATACATTGTCTCATTTGATACTCACAAATGAGGTATTTAGGAGAAGTGTTATAAAGCTAATTTTCTACATAAGGACTTGAGGTTTAGAGAGGTTAAGTGATAAGCTTAAGCAAGTCAATGTGGAGCTGAACACGCAAGGCCTCTTGGTTATGTCTTGGCTGTCCTTGCCACTGGTAGCCAAGGGCATGGCTGCGCAGCAGAGTCATTACTACGGTTGTAATGTTGATCTAGTATTTTTTTGGAATCACACTGATTCTGGTTTAGAAAGACCCAGGCATGACCAATTGAACTTGCCCCGCTGTGTGAATTATAAACTCACTCATTTAAATAGCTAAGGGACATCTAATAAAATTTAAATGGATCCAGGTTCCCATTTTGACCCTACTCCTTACTAGCCATGTAATCTTGGGCAAATTGATCTCTCATCTATAAAATGGGAATAATCAAAACATTAATCTCTCAGAGATTCTCTTAGGAGTTTAAACAAAGTAATGCTCCAATAGTGTTTGCCAGAATGTGTGGAATGTATAGAAGGGTTAATAAACACCACCTACAATAGTAATTATTAATAATATTATAAGTAAGAGTCTAGGTCAGTATAGCATGAATGGCTATAGTAGAGACCAGAGCTATTGTGCACTTGGAGGTGACATCCAAGATCCACATTCCAAGGTGGGCACCAATCAGTTTCTTTCTTTTTCGAGAAAGCTTCCCTGGAACTACAAGGAACTAAGTAATAGGCAGAAAGGTTGCTTAAAACTTCCCTGAGCCTTATTGCAGGGGCTTATGAATCTTTGACTTAAGAGACCACCCAAAGCCAGAAATATAGCTCACCAATTTTCCAGTTTATGGGCAACAATAAAGTAAGATAGGTAAGTCTCTTAAATTTCAACTGAGAAGACAGAGCTCAGAATTTATGTAATGTATACAGAAGGAATTTATTTGCTATTTAGCTTATAAGAAGTTTGCTAATTCTTTTGATTTTTTAATACTTAATTTTCTTTATTACGCAATTATTAATACATACTTCCAAAAAATACACAAAACCAAAACAAAAGAAATAAAAGTTTTTAGAAAGAAACATTGTTCATATTTATTTCAGTATACAGTTTTTGATACATTTATAAATAAACATTTTTAAAGTAAGACTGTAAAGCACCCTATATCTAGTTTATTATCTAGTTTATGATCTTTCAAATCCTAACACTATATCATGTACATATTTTCATGTCAATAAACGCTTTTCTAGAACTTAACTTTAATGATTGTATAGCATTTCTTTGGATGCATATTTCATAATTTAGTGCATAGGTGGTTTTCTTCATAAAAGAAAATTCTTCCTGAAAAACCATTGTACAGATCCTTAATTCTTTTTCTAAAATAAAGTCCTAGAAGTGAAATTTCTAGGTCAAAGCATAAATGTATTTTTAAGGATTTTAGTGTCAAATTGTCTTCCAGTTAAATTTCACCAATTTTATCCTTAGTACAGAAGTACAACTAGATCAATGAATATTTAAGTAAACATAACTTTTCTTCACTTATTGTAAAAGGTGAATACTTTTATAATAGCCTGTGTTGCTCTGCCATGAGTAAAGAGTATTTCTTGTTAATGTCAACTTCTATTTTTATTTTCATACAGCAAACACAATATATCCATAAAGCAGTGTGCTCATTTTTCTGGGGAGGTTGGTAATGATCTAGTATAATATGGTTAGGTTTTGATGAAATGTAACAAATTTGGTACTAATTTGGAGGACAAATTACTATAAGCACACTTCCACTGCAGCATGTTAATTCCACTCACATACTCCTTTTTAGGTGTGAGAATAAAACCGTCAAGGGCACATAAACCCTCCCACTGTGGTTATCATCACATCGGTTTTCTCCAGGGTTGAAAGTAACCCTGCCTGATCCCTTCTGCACCGCACTAGGTTTCATAAGAGAAATGTTAAGATTGGAACCTTTTCCGTAGAAATCGCTCTTGATGACACCAGCTCTGCTGTCAGAGTAACTCCTGCTGGAAAGAAGGTGTCTGAATTAATGGTCTAATAAACCGAGTGAGTGTTTTGTCTTGGCAAAGGATTAATTAGGGGAAAAGACTAACATTTATTTGGGTTCTTATTTGACAAGCCCTTTATTTTTACGTTACTGTGTTTACTACTCCCTATAAACTTATAAGGTAGGTATTACTGTGGGCATAATGAAGCAACTAAATAAATGGTCTTGCCTAAGGCCACACAGCTGGTGAGCTGCAGAGGTGGGATTTGAACCCCAGTTCCCTGCTTCTGGAGTCTGTGCTCTTTGTACTGCTCCTTCTTGCCAGTGATAGAGCAAACCTGTTTTTTCTTCTAGAATATTCATTTTAAGTATAAATATACTGTTAGCCAACTACACTGTAGTTTCTCTCATAAAAATCAGCGTTTCAGGCAGGCTTAGAGACTGGATCCACTTATAAATGCTGTGTCAGTTAGAATACTTTTGTAGGCCCTAAACAGAAAACCCACTATCTTGCTTAACAAGATATCCTGAGACAGAGGGGTTCTGAGTATTTGCAGAGACTTGGTGATTTCATTAGGGACCTAGGTTCTTTTCATCTTGCTGCTCTGCCAAATTCAGTGCTGGCTCATATTTGCCTTTTAGAGTTTTATAGTTGTGTGGTGATTTCAGGAGCTCCCAGTACATCTTCATAAAATAATATTCAGACACAGAAAAATGGAATGGCTCCTTCTTCCACCACTTTTTTTTTTAAAGAACAAGAATAAGACAAACTGCCCAACAGATTATCTCTTGTGCCTCATAACCCACAAGGGGGTCATGATCCCCTTTCTAAAGCAAACATTGGCATGAAGAATACTTTAGACCAATCAAGATTCACCCCCAGGACTGGAAAGGGTGAACCCTGAAGCCAGAGGGAGACATGGTTATAGGAAGAAACAAGTGAAAATGCTGACATTGTTTTGGGGAGACTTGGGGATTTTTTCACCTAAGTAATTGCATATATACTCTGAGGCTCTTCAATGGGAGAAAACTGTATTGTTACTTTTCTGAAGCTTTATTTTTATATAACTACCATCTGCAAATGAGCACATCATCTTTTCAGTGTAGTCCACCAAAACCTTCCAATTTCCATCACCTTTCTCTAGTAGAAAACTAGGTAAAGAGTATACAGTATCTCTAAGTATTTTTCTAACAACTACATGCAAATCTATAATTATCCAAAAAAAAGTAAAAAAAAGAAAAAATGAGTGTACTAGAAAAGATTCATTTGGAAATATTGAGTCTGAGAGTCTAAAGAAGCCTAGTAGGATGTGTATAGGACACTTCTAGAGTTTAAGGACAATGTTAAGGGTGATGGGAGTTAATAAATCTGAGGGTTATTTGCATGAAAATGGTTAGGGAAATCTTTGATTAGATTCCTTAGGAGTGAGAATAAAGTCATAATTATAATGAGAGTACATATAATTGATGAACTATGAAGTGCCAAACATTGTGCAACTCCTTTAGACCTACTATGTAGCTACTATTAATATGTCTATTTTCAGATGTGGAAATTAAGGCTTAGAAAGGTTAAGTAACTTTACCAGGACCACCTGACTGGTAACCACATGAGCTAGTCTGTGTGACTCCAGAGGCTACCCTGCCTCTAGCAGTATAGAGGAGCCCTGGGTAAAGAATGAGTAACATGATCATTGCAAGTCTTGGCAGGAAAAGAAAAGCTCATGAAAGTTACAGAGATGGTACCTCCATTTCAACCCAGTTTCTGTATGCTGAGCTTTAATAAGGGTTCATTCTAGTCCTGCCCCTCAGGTTTCAGTTAAGTCTAGTGTGTTTCCAATGGGGAATGGATAGATGCTGGGTGCATGAGATTAGTAGATAGGCAGATTGGTTCTTTTCTTTTTTTTTTTTAATTACTAATTTAAAAAAATTTACATCCAAGTTAGTTAGCATATAGTGCAACAAAGATTTCAAGAGTAGATTTCATAATTCCCCTTACCCATTTAGCCCATCCCCCCTCCCACAACCCATCCAGTAACTCTTTGTTTTACATATTTATGAGTCTCATGTTTTTGTCCCCCTCCCTGTTTTTATATTATTTTTGCTTCCCTTCCCTTATGTTCATCTGTTTTATATCTTAAAGTCCTCATATGAGTGAAGTCATATGATATTTGTCTTTCTCTGACTGACTAATTAAAAGCATGTGGTCCACAGAGCTGGGGGGTAGGGCTGGTACCGAGTCTCTTACTATAGTCAGTGGCCCCAGGATGAAGGGAGGGAAGTAAGAACAGTGATCAGCAGACTTGGCCCCAGCTGAAAACTAGGAAACATACAGTGGCAATATTATATGGAGGAACTGGGAAGAAAGGAATGAGGAAACCAATGTGCAAGATGAAATGAGATGATTCTGGACCTCAGTCCAGGACCCTGGAGAGCCTGTAGTGACCTTCTTTTTCACAAGATCTGAGATAGCAGGGCCCTTCCCTTGAAGAGACAGAGCTGAGTCTGACATAACCCATTTGTCTGAGTTAGTCTCAGGTTTCCTATCTTTTCTTTTCACTAAATTAGCCAATTGGAAGGAATCAAATTGATCATTTGTCTGTTTTCATGTGGGCGTAACATAAAAGCCCAACTAGCTTTTAGGAAAAAGGAATGTCTTTCAGTTTCTTGAGTTCTCTGATTTCACCAGTTGATTTGTATCTTAATTCCTAAAGATGTAGCTAAAAAATAAAAATCCCTAATGTATACTGAAAAGAACCAATTGAACTTTCAAAATAATATTAATAGTTAATGTTGACACTCAGTAATCCAAATTTGAATTTTTCTTAGTGTATTTCTGACTACGTCAGCACTCATTTTTACATGTCATCAGTTCACCAGTTTTTACTATAATAACATTGATTAAAAAGAATACTCCACAATAAGTGGATGATTATAGGAGGAGAGAAGGGAAATAGAGGTGAGCCTATGGTGCCAGAAATCAAGGCAGTTCTCTCCCTGATTTCAAACTGTATTACAAAGATATAATAATGAAAGCAGTATGATTTTGATATAAAAACAGACATAAGATCAATTGAACACAATAAATAAACCAAGCATTGAAGGTCAAATAATTTTCAACAAAGACATCAAAAATCCACAATGAGGAAGGGATAATTTCTTCAATAAATGGTGTTGGGAGAACTGTATATCCCCATTCAAAAGAATGAAAGTGAACCCCTATCTTACACTATACACAAAAATCAATTCAAAGTGAATTAACGTCATAAATGTAAGACTTACACCTATAGAACTCCTGGAAGAAAACAGTGAAAAGCTCCTGGACATTGGTATTGGCAATGTTTCTTTTGGAATTGGCATTGATACCAAAAACAAAGGCAAAAAAGCAAACATAAATGCATGGGATTAGATCAAACTAAATCTGCACAGCAAAGGAAATAATCAACAAAATGAAAAAGGCAATTTGTGGATTGGGAGAAAATATTTGCAAACCATGTATACAGTAAAGGGTTAATCTTCATATAAAATTGTTATAGTATTTAATAATAATAAATTATTCTATTATATTCTACTCTATTATATATGGAACTCATACAACTCAGTGGCAAAAATACCAAAAAACTCAACTGAAAAATGGGAAAAGACATGAATAGAAATTTTTCCAAAGAAGACACCCAAATGGCCAATAGGTATATGAAAAATTGCTCAACATCACTAATAATCAGGGAAATGCAAATCAAAACCACAGTGAGATATCACTTCACACTTCTTAAGTTGTCTACTATCAAAAAGACAAGAGGTAAACATTGGTGAGGATATACGTAACGGAGAACCCTAGTATATTTTTGGTATGAACGTAAATTGGTACAATCATTATGAAAAACAGTAAGGAAGTTCTTTAAAAAATTAAAAATAGAACTATATGATCTAGCAATCCCACTACTAGGTATATGTCTAAAGGAAACAAAATCACTATCTCAAAGAGGTATCTGTGATTTTCTATTTTTATTTCAGGATTATTCACAACAACCAAGATACAGAAACAACCTAAGTGACTGATGGATGGATAAAAGAAATGTGGCATATACATACAATGGAATATTATTCAATCTTTTGTTAAAAAGCTTTTTAAATGTTTATTTTTGAGAGAGACAAAGTGTGAGCAGGGGAGGGGCAGAGAGAGATGGAGACACAGAATCCGAAACAGGCTCCAGGCTCTGAGCTGTCAGCACAGAGCTTGACATGGGGCTTGACCTCACAGACTGTGAGGTCAGGATCTGAGCCGAAGTTGGTCACCCAACTGACTGAGCCACCCAGGCACCCCTATTCAGTCTTAAAAAAAGAAGGAAATTTTGTCATTTATGACAGTATGGATGAACCTAGAAGACATAGTAAGCCAGACACAGAAGGATAAATACTGTATGGTATCACTTACATGTGAACTCATAGAAACGAAGAGTAGAATGATGGTTGCCAGGGGCTGAGGGGGAGGGGAAAGTAAAATGGAGAGACATTGGTCAAAAGGCACACATTTTTAGTTATAAGATAAATAAGTTCTGAGGAGCTATTGGACAGCGTGGTGACTGTAATTAATAATACTGCATTGTTTATTTGAAATTTGCTTGAGAGGTCTTAGCATTCTTACAAAAAAAAGTAAACGTGTGAGGTGATGGATGTGTTATCTTGATTGTGTGAATCATTTCACGATCTATGTGTATATCAAATCAGCAAAATATATTACAATTTTCTTTGCAAATTATACCTCAATACAGCTGGAAAAAAATCAAGGAAGTTCTGAAAACTAAAAGTCTCATTAAATAGACACACACGTACAGAGACACACAAGGTGACATGAAGGAGTTCCCTTCAGCATATTTTAGGACAATTTGAACATCAGAATAATAACATGAAAGATTATAACTCATTAAATAAAAATTTCAAAGATCCATGGGTTCATAGTGATACTAAGATAAAGCAGGAAAGAGAGGAGTGAGAAAAGCTGTTCTTTATAGAATTACAGCTAATAAATGAAGAAGCAATGATGGAGTTAGAAAACCACTATTTTCAAATTTCTAATAAAGTAGTCAAAGATTATCAGTGGATAATCAGTGGATATGAAAATCATTTTGGGAACTCATGGCATTCTCATAATCTTAACACATCACCCCTTTGATAAATTATTACCAAAGGGAAAATATACCTTTATAGTGGAGAGGTATGGAGGACACAACCTTATCCAAATTAGCATTGCTGACAGTGGGACAAACTGACATTATCATGTGTAAAAAGAATACAATATCACCTACATATACTCCTGATAAAATTTTAAATTAGAATATAATCATAAAAATAATCTGATAAGTGCAGAATCCATTTTATAAGACAGGTGGTTGGTATTTAAAAAAAATTCCAGGGGTGCCTGGGTGGCTAAGTTGGTTAAGTATCTGACTTCGGCTCAAGTCATGATCTTATGGTTTGTGTGTTCGAGCTCTGCATGTCAGGCTCTGTGCTTATGGCTTGAAGCCTGGACCCTGCCTCAGATTCTGTGTGTGTGTGTGTGTGTGTGTGTGTGTGTGTGTGTGTGTGTGTCTGCCCCTCCACTGCCTGCATTGCCTCTCTCCCACTTTCTCAAAAATAACTAAACATTTAAACAAAAGGTAAAAAAAAAAAAAAGAAATTCCTGCATAGTTAAAATACAATGTTATATTAGTTTCAGAAGTACAGTACTGATTCAAGAATTTCATACATTACTCAGTGCTCATCGTGATAAGTATACATTTAATTCCCTCCACCAATTTTACCCATCCCGGTCTACCCACCTCCCCTCTGGTAACCATTATTTTGTTCTCTACAGTTAAGAATCTGTTTCTTGGTTTACCTCTTTTGTTTTGTTTCTTAAATTGCACAAAGGAGTGAAATTATATAGTATTTGCCCCCTGACTGACTTAATTTTGTTTAGCATGATACTTGCTAGGTCCATTTATGTTGCTGCAAATGGCAAGATTTAATTATGTTTTATGGCTGAGTAATATTCCATTGTATGTGTATACCATGTCTTCTTTACCCATTCATCTATCAATGGACACTTGAGCTGATTCCATAATTTGGCGATTGTAAATAACACTGCAATATACACAGTGGTGCATATATCTTTTCAAATTAGTGTTTTTGTATTCTTTGGGTAAATACCCAGTAGTGCAATTACTAGATAAGATGGTAGTTCTATTTTTAATTTTTGAGGAACCTTAATACTGTTTTTCAGAGTGGGTATGCCAGTTTGCATTCCCACCAACTGTGCGTGAGGGTTCCTTTTCCTCACATCTTCTCCAACACTTGTTTCTTGTTTTTTATTTTAGCCATCTGACAGGTGTGAGGTGATATCTTATTGTGGTTTTGATGTACATTTCCCTGATAATGAGTGACGTTGAGCATATTTTCATGCGTCTGCCATCCATATGTCTTCTTTGAGAAATGTCTATGTCTTGTGCCTATTTTTAAATTGGATTATTTGTTTTTTTGGTGCTGAGTTGTATAAATTGTATAAATATGTATATATTTTGAATACTATCTCTTTCTCATATATGTCATTTGCACCTATCTTCTCCTATTCGGTGGTTTTAGTCCTACTGTTTCTTTCTCTGTGCAAGAGCTTTTTATTTTTATGTAGTCCCAGTAGTTTATTTTTGCTTTTGGTTTGCTTGTCTCAGGAGACATCTAAGAAATTTTGCTATGACTAATATCAGAGAAATTATTGCCTGTGCTCTCTTCTAGGATTTTTAGGGTTTCAGGTTTCACATTTAAGTCCTTAATCCATTTTGAGTTTATTTTTGTATACGGTGAAAGAAAGTGGTCTAGTTTTCTCAACACCATTTGTTGAAGAGACTGTCTTTTTACCATTACATATTCTTGCTTCTTTGTCAAAGATTAATTGACCACATAATTGTGGGCTTATGTGCAGACCTTCTTTTCTGTTCTGTTGATCTGTGTGTCTATTTCTGGGCCAGTACCATATTGCTTTGATTACTATAGCTTTGTAGTATATCTTGAAGTCTGGAATTTTGATTAACTTCAGTGTTGTTACTCTTTTTCAAGATTGCTTTGGCTATTCAGGATCTTTTGTGGTTCCATCCAAATTAGGGTATTATATGTTCTAGTTCTTTGAAAAATGCTGTTGGTATTTTGATAGGGATTTAATTGAACCTATAGATTGCTTTGGATAGTGTGGACATTTTAACCATATTTGTTCTTTCAGTCTCTGAACTGAAATATCTTTCCATTTGTTTGTGTCATCTTCAATTTCTTGCATCAGTGTTTTATAGTTTTTAGAGTATAGTTATAGAGTATAGGTCTTTCGCCTCCCTTAAGTGTATTCCTAGATATTTTATTATTTTTGGTACAATTATTGATGGCATAATTTTCTTAATTTCTCTTTCTGCTATCTCATGATCAGTGTATAGAAATTCAATGAATTTCTTTATACTGATTTTGTGTTCTGCACCCTTACTGAATTCAGTTATCAGTTTTAGTAGGTTTTTGGTGGAGTCTTTAGGGGATTTTTTAATATATAGTATCATGTCATTGCAAATAGTCTTCTTACTTACCAATTTGGATGCTTTTTTTTCATTGTCTGATTGCTGTGGCTGTGATATGACTTTCAGTACTATGTCAAATAAAAGTGATGAGAGTGGACATCTTTGTCTTGTTCAAGATCTTGGGGAAAAGCTCTCAGTTTTTCACCATAGAGTATGATGTTAGCTGTGGGTTCTTCATATATGGACTTTATTGAGGAAGATTCCCTCTAAGCTTACTTTGTTGAGCGTTTTTATCATTAATAGATTACTTTGTCAGATGCCTTTTCTGCTTCTGTTGAAATGATCATACAGTTTTTATTCTTTCTCCTGTTGATGTGATATAGCATATTGATTAATGTGTGAATATTTAATGACTTTTGGATTTCAGGAATAAATTTCACTTGATTATGGTGAATAATTTTTAATGTATTGTTGGATTCAGCTTACTAATTTTTGTTAAGGATTTTTGCATTTATATTCATTAGAGATATTGGCCTGTATTTCTCTCCTTTTGTAGTGTTTTTAATCTGGTTTTGGCATCAGGGTAATCATAGAATGGATTTGGAAGCTTCCCTTCATCTTCTATTTTTGGAATATTTTGAGAAAAATAGGTAGTAATTCTTCTCTAAATGTTTGGTAGAATTCACTATAAAGCCTTCTAGTCCTGGACTTTTGTTTGTTGGGAGTTTTTGATTACTGCTTCAATTTCATTCCTGGTAATTGGTCTTCTCAAATTTCTACTTTGTCCCTATTCAGTTATGGGAGGTTATGTTTCTAGGAATGTATCCATTTCTTCTAGGTTGTGCCATTTGTTGGCATGTAACTTTTTATAACATTCTCTTATAATCCTTTGTATTTCTGTGGTGTTAGTTATTATTTTTCCTCTTTCATTTCTGAATTTGAGTTCCCTCTCTTTATTTATTGACGAGTCTGGCCAAAGAGTTATCAATTTTGTTGATTTTTTTCAAATAACCAACTTCTGCTTTCTTAGCTCTGTTCTATTGTTATTTTTTCTATTTTGTCTCTAAACTTTATTATTCCTTCTGCTGGTTTGGGGTTTTGTTTCTTCTTTTTTTCGACTTCTGCTAGGTGTAAGCTGAGATTCTTTATTTGAGACTCTTCTTGCTTCTTGAAGTATGCTTTTATTGCTATAATCTTCCCTTATAGAACAGCGTTTGTAGCATCCCAAAGATTTCGTCTGTTGTATTTTCATTTTCATTTGTCTCCATTTATTGTTTATTTCCTCTTTGATTTCTTGGCTGACACATTCATTGTTAGTAGCTTGTTACTTACCTTCCATGCATTTGTGGTCTTTCCAGATTTTTTTCTTGTGATTGATTTCTAGTTTTCATAGTGGTAGACTGAAAGAGGTGCATGGTATGACTTCATTCTTTTTGAATTTGTTGAGACTTATTTTTTGGCCTAATATTTGATCTGGAGAATGTTCCATATGCTCTTGAAAAGAGTGTGTATTCCATTGTTTTAGTATGAAACTTTCTGAATATGTCTGTTAGATCTATCTGATCCAATGTGTCATTCAAAGACAGTTTCCTTGTTGATTTTCGATTTGTATGATCTATTCATTGATGTAAGTGGGGTGTTAAAGTCCTCTACTATTACTGTATTACTATTGATTACTTTCTTTATGTTTGTCATTGTATTACTATCGGTTGCTTTTTAATGTATACCTGGGGTGCTTCCATGTAGGGTGCATATATATTTAAAATTGTTATATCTTCTTGTTAGATTGTTCCCTTTATGATTATATAGTGTTTTTCTTTGCCTCTTTTTACAGCCTTTTTCTTTAAAATCTATTTTGTTAGATATAAGTATTGCTATACCAGTATTTATTTCCATTTGCATGATAAATGCTTTTCTCTTATACTTAGATATAGATGGATCTTGCTTCTTTATCTATCCTGCAACCCTGCTTTTTTTTTTTTGAAATGGAATGGTTTTCCTGTTTACATTCAAAGTAATTATTGTTAGATTTTGAATTTCCACTTTTTCTAGTTTCTTGAAATAGGCCTGGATTGCAATATACTTTCCTATTAGGACTGCCTTTGCTCCATCCCAGAGAGTTTTCATTTGTTTCCATATATTTTTAAATTTCTTCTTTAATTGCCTGATTGGCCCAATCATTCTTTAATAGGGTGGTCTTTAACCTCCATGTTATTGGAGGTTTTCCAGACTTTTTCCTGTGATTGATTTCAAGTTTCATAGCACTGTGTTCTGAAAGTGTGCATGGTATGATCTCAATTTGTTTATATTGATGGAGGGCTGCTTTATGACCCAGTTTGTGATCTATCTTGGAGAACGTGCCATGCACATTCAAGAAGAAAGTGAATTCCCTAGTCTCAGGATGTAGAGTTCTAAATATATCTGTCAAATCCATCTGTTCCAATGTGTCGTTCAGGTCCATTGTTTCCTTAGTGATTTTCTGTCTGGTTGATCTATCCATTGCTGTAAGTAGAGTATTAAAATCCTCTGCAATTAGCACATTCTTATCAATGAGATTGCTTCTGTTTGTGATTAATTGTTTTACGTATTTGGGTGCTCCCGAATTCGGCACAGTGATGTTTATAATTGTTAGCTCTTCCTGATGGAGGAACCCTGTAATTATTATATAATGTCCTTCTTTATCTTTTGTTACTGCCTTTACTTTAAAGTCCAGTTTGTTTGATAGAAGTATGGCTACTCCGGCTTTCTTTTGACTTCCAGTCACTTGATAGATGTTTCTCCATTCCCTCACTTTCAATCCGAAGGTATTGACAGATATGTACTTTTTGACATTTTGTTACTTGTTTTATGGTCATTCTTGTAGTTCTCTGTTCCTTCTCTTGCTCTCTTCTCTCACAGTTTGTTGGCTTTATTTAGTGATATACTTGGATTATTTTTTGCATATCTGTTACTGGTTTTTGATTTATGGTTACCATTAGCCTTATATAACACCTTAAGCATATACAAATCTATATAAAGTTTTAACCCATTTTACTCTTCTCCTTCCCCATATTTTAGGTAAGTGGTGCCATTCATTATATGCTTTTACTTTGTGAATCCATTGACTGATTTTTATAGATATACTTAGTTTTACTTTTATGTTTCTTACTTTTTTTTTACTCCTACTTATGATCTTTTCTTTCCACTCAAAAGCTCCACTGAAGAGTCTCCTGTAACATTTCCTATAAGGCTGGTTTAGTAGTCATGAATTCTTTTAACTTTTGTTTGTGTGGTAAACTCTTTATCTCTCCTTCCAGTCTGAATGATAGCCTTGGTGGATAGAGTTTTCTTAGCTGCAGGTTTTTTCCCTTCAGCACTCTGAATATGTCATACCACTCTTTTCTGGCCTGCAGAGTTTCTGCTGAAAAATTTGCTAATAGCCATATGGGGTTTTCCTGGTATATAACTGTTTTCTTTTCTCTTATTGATTTTAAAATTCACACTTTATCACTACTATTGCCATTTTAATTACTATGTGTCTTGGTGTTGACATCCTTGGGTTGATTTTGTTAGGGGCTCTCTCTTCATCCTGGATTTCGATTTCTGTTTCCTTCCTCAGATTTGGGAATTTTTCAGCTATTATTTCTTTAAATATGTTTTTTTTCTTTCTTTGCTTTCTTATTTTTCTGGGATCCCTATAATATGAATGTTGTTACACTTGATAGTGTTGTTCAGTTCCATAAGTCTTTCATTTTTAAAATTATTTATTTCCTTATCATTCTTCCCTCCTTGTTCACTTGATTACTTTCCCTTACTTTGTCCTCCAGATCACGGATCTGTTTTTCTGCTTCCCATATTCCACCACCATTCCATCTAATGTATCTTACTTTCTGTTATTGAGTTCTTCATCTTATTGTGTTTTTTTTTAAGTTTTTTTCTGTCTTTGTTAATGGTCTCACTAAGGTTCTCCACTTCTTTCTCAAGTTCATTGAGTATCTTTATGGCCATTATTTAAAAGTCTGTATGAGGCATATTACTTATTTCCATTTCATTTAGCTCTTTTACTGTGATTTTTGTCCTGGTCTTTCATTTTGGACATATTCCTCTGTCTCTCATTTTGTCTAATTCTCTGTTTCTGTTTCTATGTGTTAGGAAAGTCAACAACATCTCCTTTTGGAAGTAGGGTCTTAGTAAGAAGAGATCCTGCCATGCTCTATCCCCTGTTCACCGGAGCCTGCCACTTCAGGGGTGTTTCCTTTGTGTGTTTTATGTGCCCTAATGTGGTTGAGCCACTTTTGCCTTCAGTGCAATCATTTGCAGTGGCTGTCTATGCCTGTTGTGGGCATGGTTTTGTTTCTGTCTTATTAGTGGGCCTGTCTGGGGCTGCTGTGGGTTTAAATTGTGGCATTTGCCAGACATACAGTAGCACCAAACTGCAGAGCATTTTTCCTGTGTTGTACCCTGAGAAGCTTTTGTTAGTGAGGGAGGGTTGCAGTCCATCTAGATGTCTTCTCCTAGCCCAATGCTGGAGCCACAACTGGACTTGTGTGTGGGGTTATCTTCCCCTTTCCCTGCAGCAGGAGTCACTTCGGGGTGGTTCTGGCCCCTGTGTATGCTACTTGCACATTGCTAGGCTGTAGCACCTGGATGGACTCTGGTCAAGGGCATATCTGAGGGAGCAGGTCCACAGGAGAACACAGGGCCAGGTGTGCTATGCTAACAAGGTCTGCACTGGTCTACTGCAGGAGGGGACCTATGCCTAGGGTCTGAGGCAGGCTGGGTTGGAAGGGGTGTATCTGCAAAAATACACAGGGGTGGGTACCAGGTGTTAGCAAGTGCTTGCTGTGGGACTGGACCTGGGAATAAGGCCTGGCTGGAGTAAGTATGTCAGCAGGAGAATATGGGGTGAGGCAGTTTGTTAGGTAGCACCTTGGTGCTGCACTAATTCCTGCAGATATCTGTGTGTCTAGGCTGGGAGGGTACAGGAGGGAAATTCCTCCACCAGCTTCCTTGTTCCTAGAGAAATCTCCCAAAGCTCCCTGCCCCTCCAGCATGTACTCTGAGATGAGTAAATAAATCTCCCTCTTGTATACCCCAGGCATTTTTCAGACTGCTGCTTCTGTGCTGTATCTTCAACCCCCACTTTGTGCAAAGGCTGTAGAAAATGTCTTGGAGAAGGCAGAGGAAATTTAAATATGGACTCAATATAAGAGGATATTGAATTAATGTGATTTTTCTTAGCTGGGATATTATATTGAGGTCATGTAAGAATACTCTTAAGATATATATATGCTAAAGTATTTAGGGTTGAAATGTCATGACCTTCAGTATCCTGTTATACATATCGAGATCTACTTTTAAATAACTCACTTTTATGTACTTAAAATCTTATGTACTTTTTTAGATTTTTAATTTATAGTTATTAATTTTGATTTTATTTCTCAAAGTTATGACCGTTGGTTTAAAACCCCTCTTTGGTAGTTCATACATACTCTGTCTCTCATTTCATCAGCTTTTTGATTTCTTTTCACTTTCATAACTTCTCAGCAATGATGGAGCAAATACCTGGATTTATATTAATCTCATGTCCTTTAAAATCCTTTCCCCACCTCTCGGTCAGCAGATCTACACTGGCATAGTAAGCCTTCATGATCCTTACCATTTTATTAGATTCTTGCAACAATTTTGCAAAAGGTATTTAGGTCTTTTCCCTTTTCCCGTTAGCCTTTGTTAGAAAATGAATCTATCACACACCCCTCTCCATGGAGAGGGGCACTTGTGGAGAAGAGCACTGGGTGTGATATGGAAACCAGCTTGATATAAAAAAAAAGAAAATCTAGCTCATTAGTTTCCTAGAGAATAATCATTTGGGAAAAAGCCAGGGACTTTTATATTTCCACTTTCAGTGCCTTTTGTTGACTAATTATTTGATAATAAAAGATACATAGGAAGATTTTACATATTTTTTAAAGTCAAGATTTGGCTTTCCTATTTTTCATAAAATGCTTCACCTTTGTATGGCAAACTGCCTTCCTAATGGACCTTCACCAAAACTTGATGAGGCTGGAAGGACAGGGGCCACCCTCCTTTTCATGATGGGGAGATGGAGGCTAGAGACCAGCTATGCCACACAAGATAATTTGTGGTTGAGTGATGGAAACAGGGTCTGAGCCTCCTGGTACTTTGGCTGAAGCTTTTTCTTCTTTACACACTTCTTGGCAATGTCCCAATCCTGTGCTTCTAGCCATTCTTATAATGGTATTTCCTTTCAACACAATTGTTGACTGAGATTCTATTGTATGGACAGACCAAGACTGGACATTAGGGACAAAGACAAATATGATCTCTGGCCTCAAAATGCTATTATCTGATGAAAAGAATTAGATACTAGATATAATATGTAGAAATTAGATATTATATTAGATACAGATTAGATATTATAGAAAATGAAGATGGAGAAGCTGTACCTCTGTGTTCTTCAGGATTTTATTTATAGGTCTGGAGTTTTCTAGAGGGAATCTGCTATTCCTTTAAACCAGTGGATGTTTCTATTCACTATTGGGAATTATGGCTAAACATTATTTTTTAAATATTTATTTATATTTGAGAGAGAGAGAGAAAGAACAGGAGTGGGGCAGAGAGAGATGGAGACAGAATCCAAAGCAGGCTCCAGGCTCTGAGCTGTTGGCACAGAGCCCGATGCGGGGCTTGAACTCACAAGTGTAAGATCATGACCTAAGCTGAAATTGGATGCTCAACCAACTGAGCCCCCAGGTACCCCTAAACATGCATTTCTGATTATTCATTTGATTCTAGAATCAAGCCCAAGCCTGGAGAAGTATAAAAAGAATAGATACCATACTGCACCTCACACCATCCCTTCCTTCACTGTTTTGCACATCTACAAAATGGAGAGAACCAAATGTATCACCGCTGGATGGGTTCACTGAGGAGCAGAGAGTGACAGAGAAGCCTCTTATGAGCCCTTAGAATAAGAGGATGATATTCAAGTGGCTAACAGATATCTGATGATTTAAGTTTTTGGAATTGTGTTTTAGGAGATAGGATTTGATCTCGGATAGATCAAATCATAAGTGATATTTTAAAGACATTTTCCTTATTATCAACTGTTTATTGATGTTATTCACTTTCATTATAACGAGGTTGGTATTTATCTAATATGCGACTGTATAGCAGGGCCAGTTCTTATAATATTGACATCTCCCACAGCACTTGGTAATAACCAGAGCTCCGTATAACCATTCCTCTGTGAGAACTCTCACCCCCACTCTACCAGCAGGCTGTACCATCTCCACCTCCACAACCCATCAGCCAAAGGATTAATGCTTGGCACAGCAATGAAACTGGTTGTTATGTATTTTAAATATTATCATTTCTCTGGTAATTATAGTTTCTTATTTAATGCACATCAACCATTCAGTTCTTCCTTTAAGACATTCTCATACTTGGGACACCTGGGTGGCTCAATCATTTAAATTTCTGACTCTTGATATAGACTCAGGTCATGATCTTACAGTTGTGAGACAGAGTCCTGTGTCAGCATGGAGCTCAGCATGGAGCCTGCATGGGATTCTCTCTCAAAATAAATAAAGTTAAAAAATATGATATTCTCATACTTTAGAACAGGGAGAACTTTCATAACTATTTTAAAAGTTCATGACATTAAGTGAAAACTCAGAACCTTAGTAGTTTTCTAGTTAAAATAGTAAAGAAATAAGTGTGTATAGAAATGTGCTCTTATAGAGTACGTACATTCATATTCCGGAATGCTTGATAGATAAGGTGCGTCTTTTTGGAGTATAGAGAACATTATATCCAAGAGGAAAATTAAGATGGAGCCAAGAACCATGTGGTTTAACATACTGGAGATATTCTATGCATGTTGGTAGATTCTCCTATGGGGAATGAGGCTATTCTGTGTAGAAGACAGAGCTAGTCAATGGATATCAGCTATCATATCAGTGTGTGTTGTTATAAAGGCAGCCTTCCCCAGTTATTGATTATTCTTGATTCCATCTTTGTCCACAGAACTTGTAGCGATCTCCAGAAGCTGCCCTTAGCTGTCCCCCATGATGCTTTCTCTTGCACCATGGCCTCAACCCATTTAATATCTCCTAGAACTGGACTCTTGTCTTCTGGTTTCACCAGATACTGCTCAAATCTTTCCAGGATCAACACTTTCCTAGTGGCAATACCTCTGTTCCTAGCTCATGTTCGGTTAAACTTTTTTTTTTTTAAGTGTAGGAAAAGCTAAACTCATTAACATTTTATATTTCAAGTGAAAATATTTCTATCCAAATCTCTATGAGAGTATGTTTCTGTATATGGTTTCATTTATCTACTATTTATACATAGCAGCTGCACATACTTAGCTACTGGAATGTTAGATTGCTTTTCAGATTCAGAAAAAGTAACCACAGCTGGCATAGGATCTTCAGAATGGCTGTCTTTGACTGTCTTTTCTCTAGCTCTTTTGCTGTGATGAATGTCATACTCATAGTCAGTTAAAAGCATGTTTACCTGAAATGGTTCTTTTTCCAAACAGGAAACATGACTTTGAGTGCTGTACACCAGTTGCCAAGCTAATAAGATAATCCTCTTTTCATTTCAAAGTCTATACTCTAATCTTAAAACAGAAGTCTCCTTTCCTCTTCTCTTTGCAACCGTCACTGGATAAAGATTCTGTTACCATAATCCTATTAAAATGTATTCCCTTTTGCAATACACCTTGAAATAGTATTTATTCCTCTAAGCACCTAGGAAGAATAGTGATAAGACAAATCCATTCAAAATTTCAAGGTAAACTAGTTTCAGAGGGAGGGCAGGTATGTTAAAAGCTTAGTTACTTAGTAGTAACTAATATCCATAGCAGGAAGAACAATCATTAATTTATGAATTAAGCTTCTATTTAGCCTGTAATTGAGAAAGATAGTAATTTTCCAATTGAAATACTCTATACTGACCATATGTGTCCACACAAGCAAATGTTAAACTGAATTTCCCCAGCACTGAACTAGACACCTGTCATCACCTGTGGTATTTCTAATACATCACCCTTTATAGACACTGATGGCTTTGAAGAGGCTAATACCATTTCAAAAAATAAGCAAATGATTAGCTTTGACAGGAGACATGCAAACAGAGCTATAATTGGTGAATTAGTTCTGCTAAGAACATTAACTGGTACTGTCTCTTTAGTTGATACAGATATTGTGCTCTTTTCTTGATTTTGTATGGGAGAGGTTAAAATTCATGGTGACTTCTGACATTTTTACTTTGAGTGAGGAGGTCTGTAGGTCTTTTTCTCTGTCTGTCTGTCTATCTTTTAAGAGGACCCAATAGTAGTAAAGTTTAGTTCTCTATTCCTGATATGATCATCTTGTATTTATCCAACTTTACTTATGTAAAGGGTGCATAAAATGATTTGCTGTTTCCATAGCTTTTCTCTAGTTTTTCCCTAAAAACCTATGAACTTTGTTTCAAATCAAAGTGAATTTCTAAGTATCTATGTAGTTTACATCTAGCACTAGGATTTTCATACCAGAGTTTAAGCTGTTTTGTATTAGTGATATTTTCAAATATGTCTGTGTTTCAGATTAATTGAAAGAATATCCACTTGTGTCCACAAGGTTCCACCTGAAAGTTACTTACAAGTTAGTATAAACTTAGTGTTTAATATTATTAAATTTCCTCTCAGTTGTAAAATGTGTACATAATTATAAATTTGTAGAAAATTGATAGTGTCCATTTTATACTTTTAAAACATGAAAACTACTTCTTTTGTAAGTAAATTGACTTGAATCATGCTTTCATGTCTTAGACACTGCCATATGATTTGATGGATGTTTATAAAGCTTCCTGAAATATGTTGTGTTCCACTCTTGAGGTATTTGGTGATTAAATTAAAAAAATGAAGACATAATAGCTTATGGGTGCTTTAGGATTTATATTTTTCTTGACTAAGGAGCAAACATAAAAAGCTATCATTATCAGACATTAGGAAGAAATTTACAGTGATACAATAATAGTAGAGAACTTTGACACCCCACTTACATCAGTGGTTAGATCACCTAGACAGAAATCATTAATGAAACACATTGTGGCTTTGAATGACACATTGGACCAGGTGGACCTAACAGATACATTCAGAACATTCCATCCCCAAAGAGCAGAATACACCTTATTTTTGATTGCACATGGAGATTGCATGTTAAATAATGTTAGGCCACAAAATAATTCCCCAAAAATTTAAGTAGATTGAAATCATATCACCTATCTTTTCCAACCATAATGCTATGAAACTAGAAATCAATCACCAGGAGAAATCTGCAAAGAACACATATACATGGAAGTTAAATAACATGCTGCTAAAAAATGAATCAGTTAATCAAGAAATCAAAGAAAAAAAAGATACATGGGGAATAATGAGAATGAAAACATAATGTTCCAAAATCTTGGGCTGTGGCAAAAGCTGTTCTAAGCGAGAAGATTATGGCAATACAGGTCTTCACGAAGAAGAAAAATCTCAAACAATCTAGTGTTACACCTAAAGGAGCTAGAAAAGAAAAAAGTCACAAAATCAGAAGAAGAAGGGAAATAATAAAGATTAAAGCAGAAATAAATGAAATAGAGACTGAAAACAATAAGAAGAACAACAAAACACAGTACAACAGATTAATGAAGATAGGAACTATTATTTGAAAAGAACAACTAAATTGATAAACCTATAGTCAGACTCATCAAAAAAGAAGACTCAAATAAATAAAATCAGAAGTGAAAGAGGAGATTTAACAACCTATACCACAAAAAATTAAAAGAACTGTAAGAGAATATTATAAAAAGTAATAGGCCAACAAATAGGACAACCTAAAAGAAATGGACAAATTCCTAGAAATATATTACCTTCCAAAATGAATCAGGATTGCCTGGGTGGCTCAGTGATTATGTGTCTGACTCTTGATTTTGGCTCAGATTATGATCTCACAATTCCTGAGACTGAGCCTGACATAGATCTCTGTGCTGACAGCAGAGAGCCTTCTTGGGATTCTCTCTCTCTCTCTCTCTCTCTCTCTCTCTCTCTCTCTCTCTCCTCTCTCTTTGCTTCTTGCCTGATTTCACTTTGTATAAATAAGTAAACACTTAAACAATGAATCAGGAAGATAAAATAAAATGTGAACAGATTGATTACTAGCCAATAAATTAAATCAGTAATCAAAAAACTCCCAACAAACAAAAATTTAGGACCAGAAGGCTTCACGGGTGAATTCTACCAAACATTAAGAGAAGTTAATACCTATTCTTCTCAAACTATTCCAGAAAATTAAAGAAGAAATAAATTCATTCTACAAGGCCAGAATTACCATGATGCCAAAACCCAGGAAAGACACTATGAGAAAAGAGAACTGTAGACCAATAAATGCTGATTAACAAAGGTCACAAATCCTCAAAAAAATATTAGCAAACTGAATCCAACAACACATTAAAAAAATTATTCACCATGATCAAGTGGGATTTTTTCCTAGGATGCAAGTACAGTTCAATATTTGCTAGTCAATCAACATTGTATGTCACATCAATAAGAGAAAGAATAAAACCCATATGATCATTTCAATAGATACAGAAAAAGCATTTGACAAAATACAACATCCATTCAAAATAGAAACTCTCAACAAAGTAGGTTTAGAGTGAACATATTTCAACACAAAAAGGCCATGTGTGGAAAACTACAGCTAACATCATAACTCAATGGTGAAAAACTGAGAACTTTTTCTCTAAGTTCAGGAAGAAGACAAAGATGTCCACTTTTATCACTTTTATTGGACGTAGTACTGCAAGTTGTAGGCATAGCAATCAGATAAGAAAAAGAAAAAAAGGCATCCAAACTGGTAATGAAGAAGTAAGAATTTCACTATTTGCAGATGACATGATACTATATATAGAAAACCATAAAGACTGCATAAAAACCCTACCAGGACTGATAATTGAATTCAGTAAATTCATAGGATACAAAATTAGTATGCCCTAATATACAAAACTACTGTACACTAATAATGAGGTAGCAAAAAGAGAAATTAGGAAAACAACCCCTTTGACAATTGAACCAAAAAATAATAGAATACCTAGTAATAAACCTAACCAGGAAGTGAAAGAGATGTACTCCAAAACCTATAAAACTTTGAGGAAAATAAATTGAAGGTATACAAATAAATGGAAAGATTCTCCATTCTAATGGATTGGAAGAAACAGTATGGTTAAATTTTGCTACAACCTAAAGCAATCTACAGATTTAATGATATCCCTATCAAATAACAACAACATTTTTCATGAACCAAAACAATCCTAAAATTTGTATGGAACCACAAAAGACCCCTAATAGTTAAAGCAACCTTCAGGAGGAAAAAAAAAAAGCTGAAGTTTTATAATCCCAGATTTCAATATATTCTACATAGCTATAGTAATAAAAACAGTATGGTATTGGCAGGAAAACAGATACATAGATCAATAAAACAGAATAGAGAGTCCAAGAATAGATCCATACTTTTATGGTCAGTTAATCTTTAAAAGGGAGGCAAGAATATACTATGGAGAAAACGTAGTCTTTTTAACAAATTATATTGGAAAACTGGATCACCTTCTTATACCATACCTTAAACGAAAAGGATTAAAGACTTAAATATGAAACCTAAAACCATAAAATTCCTAGAAGAAAACATAGGCAGTAATTTTTTGATATCAGCCATAGAAACATTTTTCTATATAGGTCTCCTGAGGCAAGGGGAAAAAAATCAAAATTGAACTGTTGGAGCTATACCAGAATAACTTCCTTTGCACAACCAAGGAAACCATCAACAAAACAAAAAGATGCCCTACTGAATGAGAGAAGATATGTACAAATGATATATTCAGTAAGGGGTTACTTTCCAAAACATATAAAGAACTTAAGCTACTCAACTCCAAAATAAACCAAACAATCCAATAAAAAAAATGGGCAGAAGATGTGAATAGATGTTATTTCAAAGAAGACATACAGGTGGCCAACAAGCACATGAAAAGATCCTCAAAGTCACTAATCATTAGAGAAATGTCAATTAAATCACCATGAGATATCACCATACCCATGTAATAATGACTAAAAAAAAAAAAAAAAAACCAACAGAAGAAACAACAAGTGTTGACCAAGATATGGAAAAGAAGGAACCCTCATGCACTGTTGGTGTGAAAGCAAACTGGTGCAGCCACTGTTTGAAAACAGTATGGAGGTTCCTCAAAAAATTAACAATAGGATTACCATATGGTCCAAAAATTCTAGTATTAGATATTTGTCCAAAAAATTGAAAACACTAATTCAAAAACCTATATGCACCCTACATTTATTGCAGCACTATTTACAGTAGTGAAATTATGGAAGCAGCCCAAGTATCCATCAATAAATGAATGGATAAAGATATCTTAGGGCAGCTTAGTAGGTTGAGCATCCAACTTTGGCTCAGGTCAATCTCAGCGTTCATGAATTTGATCCCCACATGGGGCTCTGTGTTGACAGCTCAGAGCCTGGAGTCTGCTTCGGATTCTGTGTCTCTCTTTGCCCCTCCCACAATTGTTCTCTCTCTCTCTCTCTCTCTCTCTCTCTCTCTCTCTCTCTCAGTAATGAATAAACATTAAAAATAGAATCTTGCCATTTGCAACAACATGGGTAGACTAAGAATATAAAAAGAGAAAGACAAATACCACATGATTTCACTCATATGGAATATAGGAAACAAAACAAAGAATAAAAAAGAGACAAAAAACAAGACTCTTAAATAGAAAATAAAATAAATTTATTAAAAGAAAATACTGGTCATTGCCAGAGGGGAGATGGCCAGAGTGATGTGTGAAACAGATAAAGGGGATTAAGAGTACTTACTTTGATGAACACTGAGAAATGTGTGTAGAATTGGTCAATTGGTTATATTCTCTCCCTGAAACTAATGTTATGCTGTATGTTAATTATACATCAAAAGGAAAAGAGCAAATAAAAAATAAAAGAGCAAATATGTTTTACAGAGTAACTTAGGGCAAAAAGTCCAAATTAAAACTTGCCATTTTAAAATGAAATATTTATAAAACATGTTTTGTAGTTTCCTTTTCTGGGCTAAGTCTAAAATTCCATAATGCTGGTATTTCTTACAGAAGTTTGTGACAGATCTTCCCAGAGTTGACATTTAATCACCCACTTGTCTGCAGTGTTTTATATCTAAGCTGGTGATTTTCTGGGACAAATGCATCCCTCATTTCTCTTTACATCAGACAGGGACACTTTAAACTTTTGGTAACTGCTTAGGCTTAAATGTGGAATATTTTTTCGTTTTTGAGAAGGAATAGTTTTAGTTTCCCATTTTTGAAATGGAAGCAGTGATTTGATTTCACATATATTAAATTTGCACATAGCTACATGGGTTTCTTTGTTTCATTATAAGGGCAAGCTAGTGAGACAGAGAGAGCCTCTGTCCAGTCTTCATACTTCTTGACCAGTAGGATTCAGCACGGCTAGTTAGTGGGAATTGATAGTTTAGAAATGAGCAAAGCAATGTTGCCTCTTCTGTCAGGAGGATGTCAATCCACACAAGACCATTTGCTCTTCCCCAAGCATGCCTTAAAGGATCTTTCCTTGTCCTCCTAGTGATCTAGCTTCTGGCCTTTCCCCATTCCATCCCTCCTTTTGTTCCTTCCCTTTGTACTTGGACTCAGAATTGAGTTAATCCCAGTTCTCAGTTCATCAGACATTACCATCAACAGTCTTTGCAAGATCCGTTTCTTGTTTTATGAATTTATGTTCCCTTTAATCCCTGATCACCACATTTCCTTCTCCCTCTCTAAGACATTCATTCAAATGTATTTGCTGTGTGATTCCTTATGAAATAGACTATTTTGTGTGTATTTAAATTGGTATAAGTATTATTGTGTCATAGCTCTAATTTTTTCTTACCTTTTCTCCTCAATACATTTTGCAATCTATTCACATACATATAGCTAGTTCACTGCTTCTAATTCGGCATAGGTTTTTATGGTACAAATTTATCATATTTTACTTATCTATTATCCTACAGCCCTGCTCACCTCAGTGGCCTTCCATCATTTCTTCATATTCTGAAGATTAGTCATATTTAATTTCTTTATATTCCTCTAAAGTAGAAGTCCTTGTATTCCCATTTGGTCCCCATCTCACCATCTAGATAATACCTATTATTATACATTCTTTATATTTCTCCTTAAACGTAATCTAATTTGGGGCATGTGGGTGACTCAGTTAAGCATCTGACTCGGTTTCAGCTCAGGTCAAGATCTCACAGTTGTGAGATCAAGCTCTGCATTGGTCTCTGCACTGAGCATGGAGTCTGCTTGGGATTCTCTTTCTTCCTGTCTCTCTACTCTCCCCCTACACAAACATGCACTTGCTCTCTCTCTCTCTCTCTCTCTCTCTCTCTCTCTCTCTCTCTCTCTCAAAATAACAAATATTTAAAAAATGCAATTTAATTCAAGAAGCCATTCTTGATCTCCTCTCCAGAATATGCTTAGGCACCCATTCCATGTTGATTGCATTTCTTTTATTGATATCAAAATGGCACTTTATTATAATGCTCTACTATTCAGTAAACTCCTAATGGGCTGGATCATGTCTGTTGTGTTCACTCTTGGATGGTTAGCTTCTCAGTAACTTGGTCATTGTCTAGAACATGTTAGATACTCTATAAAAATGTTGATTGAATGAACAAATGCATTAATAAAATGAAAATATGACCATTGAATCCAAGAACTCTTAATGCTGCTAATGATACAGTCCGTTATTAATAGGATCTCCATTTCATTGGAAACTGAAGATTAAATAAATTGGCTATTTATTATAAATTGGTTATTTATTTGTTTAAATTCAAGTTAGTTAACATACCATGTAGTATTGGTTTCAGGAGTAGAATCCAGTGATTTATTACTTGCCTATAGCACTTATATATAACATAGCTCATTCCAACAGGTGCCCTCCTTAATGTCCATCACCTATTTAGCTGATCTACCCACCTGCCTCCCCTCCAGCCACCTTAGTTTGTTTTGTATTTAAGAAAAATCTCATCAAAACCCTCAAGGAGAAAGTAGGGAAAAACCTCCTAGACCTCCACCGCAGCAATCTCCTACTTGACACATCCTCAAAGGCAAGGGAAATTAAAGCAAAACTGAACCCTTGGGACTTCATCAAGATAAAAAGCTTCTGC